>NC_083357.1:92816075-93116075 GCF_030254825.1 Meriones unguiculatus | reverse complement strand
AGATTTATTTTATTTTTTATTAATTAACAAAATAAAATCCAACAAGATCAAATGCAAATCATCAAATTGAAATTGGACAAACCCAGCCAACATTACTACCAACAATAAAATATTCCCAAAGGAGTCACAGGAATCAGAGACCCACTCATTTCTACATTCATAAAAATCCCATAAAAGTACTTAACTGAAGCCATACTATATATGCAGAGGACCTGATGCAGACATGTGTTAGTTCATATTTCTTTAGTCTCTATTTGTTCATATATGCTTACCTCATTTGTTTCAGAGGGTCTTATTCTCCTGGTGTCCTCTGTCCCATCCCCCCAACTCCTTCTCCCTCCTTTTCTCCAAGTTTCTATGTACTCTAATGAAAGGGATTTGATGGGACATCTCATTTAGAGTTGTGGTTTCGAGCTCTCTGTCTCACTGCATAATGTCTGGTGATAAAGCTCTACCTTTGTTCCCATATGCTGCAGAAGGAACCCTCTTTAATGATGATTGAGCAAGGCACTGATCTGTGATATCATTAAGAGCCATTTTATTTAGATGTGCAGATTTTAGTATGTTTATCCTATCTTATAGGTCTTCTATCCACTTATAAGTGAGTATATACCATGTGTGTCTTTCTGCTTCTGGGATACCTCACTCAGGGTTCAGGGGCATTTTGTGAGACTGATACTCCAACCAAGGTACATTCATAGATATAACCTAGAACCCCTGTTCAGATGTAGTCCATGGCAGCTCAGTATCCAAGTAAGGGGAAAAGGGACTGTCTCTGACATGAACTCAGGGGCTGACTCTTTGACCCCCTCACCTCCCCAAGGGAGAGGCAGCCTTGCCAGGACACAGAGGAGGACATTGCAGCCAGTCCTGATGAGACCTGATAAGCTAGGGTCAGATGGAAGGGGAAGTAGACCACCCTTATCAGTGGACTTGGAGAGAGGCATGGGAGGAGATGAGGGAGGGAGTGTGGGATTGGAAGGGAATGAGTGAGGAGGCTACAGCTGGGATGCAAAGCGAATAAAATATAATTAATGTAAAAAAAAATAAAATTTCAATTAAATATTAAAAAAAAGGGCCATTTAATTGTTACTTTGTTTTTTAGATCAGTAGTATTTGTTTTTACCATAAGTCTCTGGGCTATCTAGACTCTGGATCTTGGTCACCCAAACAGTTTTAAGAATGCCTTTCATCTTATAGAGTTAGCCTTAATTCAAATCAGACATTGGTTGGTTATTCCCAGAAGTTCTGTGCCATCATTGCCTTAGGATAACTTGCAGGAAGAACAGGTTAGAGATCAAAGCTTTGTGGCTGGTTTGGTGTTTCATTTCTCTTTTGGTTTCCTACAGAATACCTTCCCTACAAAAATGGTAGAAGGTAAGTGTGAAGGTTCAGTGTGAAAATGAACTTCATCTCTCCATCTTCAAAGAGTTTTGTGTAGGTGCTACTCTCCGCAGTTGGGACTTACTGTCAGTTTGTAGAGTACTACCTCATGCCTTGGCAACAGCCTGGCTTGTTTGATGATAGCCATGGGATGCTTTTGGCTCACCACTGAGTTCAATGCAACCTAGGCGCATTCCATTTGATGGTGGGAGGTGAGCAGTAGGAGTTCAATCTCACTCATTAGTTGGAGATTTAATTACAATTGCCTTTATATATTATAAGATGCTTCCATGCAATAGGTTTTCATATCACCCCTCAAATGCCTTTCAGTTCTAGCTTTTTGTCCCCTCTCCCCTTCTACCTGATCATCCCATTTTCAAATCTTCCCATTTTAGTCCACCGATTAAATCTATTCTGTTTCCTTCTCTCATGGAGACCTATGTGTCTAGCCTAGCTCTTCCTTTTATGGTTAATCTCTCAGGTCTATGAATTACAGCTTGGTTATAATTTATTTAATGACTATTATCCACATATAAATGAATACATATCCTATTTATCTTTCTGCATTTGGGTTACCTCATCAGTATAATTTTTCCAGTTTCATCTATTTGCCTGTACATTTCTTTTTTTTTAAAGTGATTGTTGATAAAATTCTTTATTTTTATTATTAGTTACATTTTATTAACTCTGTATCCCAACTGTATCCTGCTCCCTCATTCCCTCCCAATCCCACCCTTCCTTCCTCATCTCCTCCCTGCACCTTTTCAAGTCCACTGATAAGGGAGGGCTTCCTCCCCTTTCATCTGACCCAGCTATCTGCAGGACTGGCTGCAAAGTCCTCTTCTATGGCCTAGCAGGGCTGCTCCTCCCTCAGAGGGTGGGGAGATCAAAGAGCCTGACACTGAGTTCCTGTCAGAAATAGTCCCTGTTCTCCTTACTAGAGAGACCCACTTGGTTACTGAGCTACCACCGGCTACAACCGAGCAGAGGTTCTAGGTTATATCCATACATGGTCCTTGGTTGGAGAAATAGTCTCATATAAGACCCCTGTGCCCTTAAATATTTGGTCCTCGTGGATCTCCTGTTCTCTCCAGGTCATACTAACTCCCCTTCTTTCATATGATTCCCTGCATTCTGCTGAAGGTTTGGTTATGAGTCTTAATATCTGCTTTGATACACTGCTAGGTAGTGTCTTTCAGAGGCCCTCTGTGATAGGCTCCTGTCCTGTTATTTATTTTCTCCTATGTCCAATGCCCATCCCATTTGTCTTTTTAAGTGAGGATTGATCATCTTACCCCAGGTCTTCTTTCTTGATTGCCAGAACCTGGAAACAACCCAGATGTCCATCAACAGAGGAATGTATACAGAAATTGTGGTATTTTTACACAATTGAATACTACTCAGCAATCATAAACAAGGAGATCATGAAATTTGCAGGCAAGTGGTGGGATTTAGAAAAGATCATTCTGAGTGAGATAGCCCAGAAAGAAAAAGACACACATGATATATACTCACTTATACAGACATATAAGATATAATAAACATACTGAAATATATACGTCTGCAAATTTCATGATGTCATTTTTGCTTTCAATAACTGAGTAATTCTCTATTGTGTAAACATACTGCATTTTCTTTATCCATTCTTTTGTTGAGGTACACTGAGGTATCTTTCTATTTTTTTAGCTATTAGAAATAGAGCAGAAATGAACATGGTTGAATAAGTCAGTCTTGTGGTATGATGAAGCATCTTCTGAGTATACCAAGAGTACTATAGCTCTAACTTGAGGTAGGTAATTTTCAATATTTCTGAGGAACTACGTTACTGATTTTCATTGTGGCTGTGCTTGTTGGCATACATATCAACAGTGGAGGAGTATTCCTCTTATCCTAGAGCCTTACCAGCATAAGCTTGTCAATTGTATTACTGATCTTAGTCATTCTGACAGGTGTAAGATGTAATCTCAAAGTTACCTGATAACTAAGATGTTGAATGCTTCTTTAAGTGCTTCCTAGACATCTGAGATTCCTATATTGAGAAATCTTGGTTTAGATTTGCACTCCATTTTTAATTGGATTATTTGGATCTCTGAAAATAAGTTTTTTTAGTTCTTTACATAATTTGGGCATTATACAACTATGGCATGTGGGGTTAATAATTACTTTATGACTGTGAAGGCTTCTACTTGGTCCAAATAAGAGTATTGCTTGAAAAGCAGATCCTTCTCAGCTCCATGCGGTTCCATTTGTTAATTTTTACTCTTGGTGCCTGTGCTCTTGACCTACTGTTCAGAAAGTCTTCTATGGCATTGAATTCAAGACAATTCCATATGTTATCTTCTATCATGTTCAGTGTATCTGGTTTTATGTTGAGGTCTTTGATGCATTTGTAGTTGAATTTTTGTTTGTTTTGTTTGGGTGGAGAGGCTTGTTATTGTGTGTTTATATATATATATATATATATATATATATATATATATATATAGAATATAGAATATATATATATTCTATGGAGGGTGATAAGTATAGCTCTATCTGTACTCTTCTGTCTATAGCCACCCTGTTTAGCTAGCACCATTGTTTGAAGTGGCTGTCTTTATTTTTCTAGTGTATTTGTGGCTTCTTTATCAAAGATCAAGTGTCAATAGGTATGTGCTCTTATGCCTGTGCCATCAATTTGATTCCATAGATCAATGTGTCTCATTTTCAGCCAATACCATAGTTTTTATTGCTACAGCTTTGTAGTAGAACAGTAAATTAAAAAATGTTGAGATCTTCTGTAATTGTTTTATCATACAGGATTGTTTCACCAATTCGACTTTCATTTGCTTTTACATAAAAAGTTGAAAATTGTCCTTTCAAGATCTGTGAAGAATTTTATTGAAATTTTTCATAGGGATTGCATTGAATCAGTAGGTTGCTTATCTCAGAACGGACATATGTACTATGTAAGTCTTACTGATAACATTAGCATAGGGGATCTTTCCATCTTTGAAGAGTCCCAACCAAAATAAACCTAAGGCCAGATTTTTTTTTTAAATTGCAGAATTCTTCCAAATATTTCAAGCAGAGTTAACACCAATACTCCTCAAATTATTCTACAAAATAGAAACAAAAGAAACATTGCCAAATTCATTTTATTTGGTCATAGTTACACTGATAACATAACTATACAAATACACAAGGAAAGAAAATTACAGACCAATTGTCCTTTTGAATACAGATGCAAAAATACTCACGAAAATACTTACAAACCCAACAGGTAACACATCAAAAGGATCATTAACCGTGATCAAGTAGCTTCATCCCAGAGGGAAAAGGATTATTCAATATAGAGAAATTAATAAATGTAATCACTATATAAAAATTATACAACTGTATAATTCATAGACTGACTAAAGTTTCAAATATTGACTGACAAAAAGAAATTTAATGAATACATCTCGGCAGAATCTCCAAATCATTGTTAGCTAATCAATGTTATTTTATCAATGTAATCAATGTATCAATGTAATCAATGTTACTTTTACAGGAACATTTTTGTATTGTACTAGAATATCGCCTAGATATTTTACTTTTGGAACTTTGCTCAATAAATTACAAATTTATTTTCTCAATAACATTTCATTCAAATACTCATAAAAGTTTTGTTTATAATTTCCCAGATTGAAAAGCAGCCAAGTTGTCCCTCAAAAAGCATGATTAATGGGAAATTTATCACTACAAATACGTACTCTGAGAAAAAAAAGCAGACAGAAAATTAATAACTGAAGATTTCAAATAAGAAAAATAATAAAGAGAACATCATTTTGTACATAAGGTAATGTAAAAACAAATAATTAAAAATAACATATAGGTGAAATTTACAACACAAACCCACACACTTATGGACACCTGATATTTGACAAAGACACCAAAACCATACAATGGAAAAAAGATAGCATCTTCAACAAATGGTGTTGGTCCAACTGGATGTCTACATGTAGAAAAATGAAAATAGATCCATACTTATCACCCTGCACAAAACTAAAGTCCAAGTGGATCAAAGACGTCAACATAAAACCAGACACATTAAATCGGCTTGAAATAAAAGTGGGGAATACCCTAGAACTCATTGGTACAGGGGAAAAACTTCCTGAACAGAACACCAACAGCACAGGCTCTAAGAGCAACAATCAATAAATGGGACCTCATGAAACTGAAAAGCTTCTGCAAAGCAAAGGACACCATCATCAAAACAAAGCGACCACCTACAGATTGGGAAAGAATCTTCACCAACCCTTTATCTGACAAAGGACTCATATCAAGTATATATAAAGAACTAAAAAAGCTGAAAAGCAGCAAACCAAGTAACCCACTTAAAAATGGGGAACAGAGCTAAACAGAGAATTCTCTGTAGAGGAATACCGAATGGCAGAGAAGCACTTAAAGAAATGCTCAACCACAATTCGATACTACGAGGGAGCAGCTGAGAGTGGCCATTGTCACAGTAAATTCTACCGGAGTGGACGCAGGACTAGCCACAGGATTATCAACATGGATTGCTGCAGCCATGAATCATCTGAAGGAATGGGCGGGCATGGGAGTGTTAGCAGGCCTTCTGGTGTTGGTCTCCTTGGTTTGCCTGTGGTATATATGCAAGATTAGACTCTCACAACAGTGTGATGCAGCCATGATCATTCAGGCCATTGAAGCAGGACATTCTCCCCAAGCATGGTTGGCTACCATAAAAAGCTAAAATGATACGCTCAGGATGCGAGGCTAAGCACTGCACTCAGGGTCAGCCGCTTTGGACCCAGAGAAGAGCATGTCTGATTGCATGCGGGTTGATGCCCCAGATCCCGCCTCTGAGAAAAAGGTATCGGACGGGTCTGATGCTCTTTGGGTGGATGACACCTAAATGAACATCTGTACAAAGTCCCAATTTATTTCTAATATCAGAGATCAGACCTCTACTCTTGCCTGATGCGTCTAAAACAAAAAGGGGGAACTGTAGAGAGCTGCGGAATGCTATGCCTTAAAGATGGAGCTGGTTTCCGCCTTCCACCTTCCCGATGGTGAGTGCTCTCTGTCATGAACAATTCCACATTTGGCTAAGGCTGAGGATCTGGCTTGCTTCCATGTATGTGGACCTATCTGCATTGCCCCCGTGGCACGCCTGGGTTGGCTACCCAGAGGCTATTTAAGCTGTGGGCTGGCTTTCCCCGGGGTCCGAGGATTGTTCAATGTTCCTGAATAAACTGCATTGAAAAAAAAAAAAAGAAAAGAAATGCTCAACCTCACTAGCCATTAGGGAAATGCAAATCAAAACAACCCTGAGATTTCACCTTACACCCATGAGAATGGCGAAGATAAAAAACTCAAGTGACAACACATGCTGGAGAGGTTGTGGAGAAAGAGGAACCCTTCTCCACTGCTGGTGGGAATGTAAACTTGTACAACCACTCTGGAAATCAATCTGGCGTTTTCTCAGACAACTAGGAATAGTGCTTCCCCAAGATCCAGCCATACCACTCCTAGGCATATATCCAAAAGAGGCTCAAGCACACAAAAAGGAAATTAGCTCAACCATGTTTGTAGCAGCTTTATTTGTAATTGCCAGAAGCTGGAAACAACCCTGATGCCCCTCAACTGAAGAATGGATGCAGAGAAAATTAAAAAAATGAAAGATTCATTGCACAGATTACTTAAAATGACAATTGTGGCGGTAATATAATCAAGAAACTCTAACTATCCTTGGAGGTCTCAGTGCACATCTTATTATTTTTAAAAGACAATAGGTTTTCTATAGGTGACACTGTCCCTATAAAGTGATACCATGGGAGTGTCTGTGCTTCATTGAAAGAAACTACCAAGTGTCATTAGATTTAAAAAATAAACTGAATATATCAGAACCTATTAAAAATTTAAACAATAATCAATAACTTTCCAAAAAATGAGAAAATTTTATGCTAAAAATGGTTTTAATGGTAGATTCTGCAAGCCAAAGATTTAATGTAATGATGTCATATGTCTCCATAATGTCTTCTTTAAAGCTGAGCAGAATAGCATTGCTTACAACTTCACCTAAGATAACATTAATATACACAAAAACCATATACAAAGTATTAATAATGTCACATAGACAATCTGAAGGCCTATCTATATCTGTCAATAAAAATTGATGGAAACTGATTCTAATAACACCTCAAAAATAATTATGCTCCTAAAACAAAGTGAGAATTTAAGAATACAATGTTAATTAAAAAAAATCATTGCAAAATCAATGAAAAGTAATCCTGTCTAGCCTACAGAGGAGGAGGACCCAGGCAGACCAGATGGGACCTGATAGATTAGGGTCATACAGTAGGGGAGGAGGACTTCTCTTCTCAGTGGACTAGGGGAGAGGGATAGGGGCAGAAAAGGTACAGGACAGAGGGTGGAACCATGAGGAGATGAGGGAGGCGCTACAGCTAGGATAAAATGTGAATAAATTGTAAATAATAATATTATTTTAATGATAAATTATTATTAATAAAATTTATTATTTTAATAATAGATTATTATTATAAAAGCAAAAGAAAGAGTTGAATTCTAAAATAAAATAATCATGTAACCATAGGAATGATTATAGAAAATATTTGACAGATTTTAACAAAAAAATATACTTGGGGCATATGAACACACACACACACATGCATGCATAAGCTCACACACATATTAGTCAAACAGAAATAGGGTCCTAGTTTCACAAGTGAACAGTAGTGCATAGCATCTGTCATTAAACTATACTAAAATAAGAAATTAGATGCTTTTGTCTTAAGATGGGATATAGGTGAGGATGTCTTCTCTGCAACACCTCTTCGCTGTTAAATTACGGTAAGCAAATTAAAGCAGAAAATGAAAATAAAATTATGTAAAGACAGAAAATAAAACAATAATATCTTGATTTGCACATAGCACTATTTTTTGTGCATTAAATATCAAAGGAATGAACAGAAACAAATCCTGGAACATATGTCTAATACAGCAGCAGGGCAGAAATGAATAGCAGTTTTCAAAAATGAACCTAATGAAACTGTGGCAGTATGAACAGTGGCTGAAAGGGTTCAGGAAATGTGGGT
The DNA here is from genome assembly GCF_030254825.1 of Meriones unguiculatus. NCBI lineage: Eukaryota > Metazoa > Chordata > Mammalia > Rodentia > Muridae > Meriones > Meriones unguiculatus. The sequence goes on along the minus strand of NC_083357.1, from coordinate 93,107,589 downwards.
CCAGCATTGAGAGAGGGGACATGCACAAGCTTCAACTCCTAATAAAAAATAGATTTAGAACTGATATCCACTTGCCAGGGGAAAAAGTTTTCTTCACTGGAGTTTCCTTAGGTATATTAATCACCTTTAGCAGTAGGCCCATTTCTGGCAGTAAATGGCCAGACACAAAATTAACGTGTGTGTGTGTTTAGACTTTTGCCTCACATTGCTTTTTTTTTGGCATTTTTTTAAAATCTTACTGATCTTTTTCTTGTGTAATATGATTTGTGCTATGGGGTTGTAATTGGTACTGTGTGTGTGTTTCTTGTGTTTTTTTTTTTTTCTTTTGTTGCAATTTTTTTTATACAATATATGCTGATTATGGTTGCCCCTTCTCCTGTTCTTCCCAACTTCTCTCTATCTCACTTCCATCTCGATTTACCCCATTTCTGTCCCTCATTAGAAAACAAATAGGTATCTCAGAAATAACCATAAAATAAGATAAATCAAAATGAAACAAATCAGAATATGACAAAATAACCAAACATGAGGAGCCAAAGAAAAAGCACAAAAAACATATAGATACCGGGACACACTTTCACCTACTTAAGGAGTCCCCCAAAAACTCAAACCTGGAAGCCATAACATATACTCAAAGGACATGTAAGGTAGAAAGAAAGAAGGAAAGAAAGAAAGAAAGGAAGGAAGGAAGGAAGGAAGGAAGGAAGGAAGGAAGGAAGGAAGGAAGGAAGGAAGAAAACACCAACAACACTAACAAAAACACCCTGAAAACATATGAAACAAGGAGCCTCCAGAGATGCCATGAAGTTTGGTTTCCAGTGGCCATCTATTGCTGAGAAGGGGGCAATGTTCACAGAGACATTTATTTTGGGGCTGAATGTTCTAAGAGATCTTATTCTCTGCATTTTGACTGTGAATCATCTGCTTCAGGATGAAGCTCCTCTTACAATAGGTGATCATGGCACTGAAGTACGAGGTGATTATGTTATTGTTATGTTTTTTTTAAATATTTATTTAGTTTATGTGTATATGTACTCTGTCTTCATGCATACCAGAAGAGGGCATCAATCCCCTTGTAGGTGGTTGTGAGCCACAATGTGGTAGCTGGGAATTGAACTTAGCACCATTACAAGAGCAACCAGCGCTCTAAACCTCCAAGCCATCTCTCCAGCTGTTTTTCTGTTGTAGTTGTTTTTGTAAGAACAGTAGTATTTGCTATTTCCCTAGGTTCCCAGGGAGAAAAATATAGCAACCAAACATGAGAATATATTGAGAGTAATATATATATGAAAACATACCTCAACATCTTATTATTTTTTGATACCAATTTTACAGTGAAAGACCATATAAATGTCGACCATAAAGACTAACTTGCCCAGTTCTAACAATACTATTCAATGGGCAAAGTAAAAAGCAATAAATAAAATCTCACTTACTGTGAAGACTGGCAAATGAATGAGAATTTTATTGCATACTTTCTGGAAAAAAGTTCAGGAGCTCTGATACATTATATAATCTAAACAAATCCCATATACTATTTGAAAAGAAAGAAGTATTCATACACCACCTCATAATGATCAGGGTATGTTATAGGAGATAATAAAAATTTTTTTCCAATATCTCAACTTGGGACAATTTAATCTAGAAAGGAAACTGTAATATATTTTACTACAAATTATAAAATTAATATCATAGTCAAAATCATAAAATTAAGTTCTTAATAAAAAGATGCAAAGTAACATACACATTATTAGTACAGGAAATTAAAAATGGATTATTTTTTCTTTTTGAAATTAGAGCATAAACCTCCATAGTCTTTAATGTGGATTAAACCTTTACCTCCTTCCAAAGTGTGCATTATGGTGCATGGAAGAGGTGTTAATCAATTTTGGTAAAGTTGCACAACCAGTGTTTCAGCCAAGTGATAAGAGTTAACATCCTGTGTTTATTAATGGGGCATATGCTTGATAGTTTCTCATGGACTATTAGTATTTGTGATCTTCCTCTCTAAAACACTATGGCAAGAATCTATTCATATGAAACATATAGGAGATTCTCATTGAGAAATATTTTATAAGACCTCTGATTCCTACTCTTCAAAATTACCAAGATCATGAAAGAAAAAAAAATGGTTGGAAAAATTTTCACTATCTCTTCATTTAGGGAAGAAAATGAATAAATGAACTATGTTGTCCTGAAAACAATAAGTAAAAATTTAGGAGATCCCATAAATTGCAGACCTTTGTTGACAAGAATATATAACAATATTCATTTGATTACTATGTAAAGTTTCTGATTCTATTATAAATTTTATAAAATATGGATGTTGGATGTAAGATATATAAGAACTAAAAAAAGTTTTAATAACTCAAAGCATTTTAAATATAGTAATAAAACCAAACTACCATCAGAAATATGTATTTTTACATTTGGGTTTTCCAAGCTTTTTCTCAAATTTGCTTCAGTACATATTTAATATTGCTGATTATTTTATTTAAAGACATTCCTTGTTCATCATTGAAAAAATTAAGAGCTCAACTTTAATGTTTTTAACTAATAGGATGGAACTTTTCTAGTGATTGCTATTTGTTTTCTCAACTCATATAAATAATTCATCTTTATGGAAATGTAATATTAAACCAGACAATTAGATGTGTATGATGGATGTCTATCTGAAATTACTCTTGAGTTTTAAATTATGGATTTCACACCTGATGTGTTCCAGTGTGTGTTGATAACAAATGGGAAACCCTTCTGCACGATGGCCAGCTAAATGATCTCTATTAACTTGATGGTAAATATCCCTTCATGCTGTGTTTGCAGAAAACACAGCATACATTACAGATCAGGTGTGTGAGAACACAGTTAATTGGATATTAGACATGCACATGAAAGGCACTTCATTAGCTCAGACGATAATGTGAAGGCAACCTTTGTTTTTTGTGCAAGACATTTGTATGAATTAATAATTTTCTTTTGTATTTATTTGGTGCTCAGGACTTTCTGCATTAAATTTAAAACTGCGATCACAGGTAGAAATTATTACCTATAACTCAAGCCACTTTCAAAGTTCCTATAAACAGCTGTATTTTATTGTATTCGCTGCCTTCAATGCAACTGTTTATTAATACACACACAACTGGATGATTAATCATTCTAATGCCCAAATATGTAAATTAATTATTAAGTGAATCAATAATGTAAATGTAGGAGCTCATTAGGAAGCATATGTGTGGTGTATTGTTTATGATAAGAGCAATAACAAAATGACACAAATAAATAAAAGTTTTAAGGACAAGTAGAACTGGAAAGAAGAACTCTGTAAGTAAGTACTATAGATAGTTTATCAGAGGTTGGCTCATTATTGTTAGACATTAGGAAAACTGCCTTTAGTGGCACAAGCCTTTAATCTAAGCAATCAGGCAGATCTCTGATTTCCAGACCAACCTGGTCTACAGAGTGAGCTCCAGGATAGCAAGGGCATTTTTTTTTTTTTTTTTACTCAGGATTATTATGTTATTTAGATAATTTTGAGGTTTGTGATTTATTCAACTTCTCAATGACTTCCAATGGAGAGACATTAACATTTTTTTAAACTCACATACACTGTTAGTGATTAGAAGGAAAGGATTAGAGAGTACATAAACCAACACAGTTGGTGACAAAGTTGACAATAATAGGACATGGAGACTTTTCTGTAAACTTCAAGTCATTTTTTTCCCTCATTCTTGCTTAAGATGTGTGTGGATTTGTAGCAGCTTTATTTGTAATAGCCAGAAGCTGGAAACAACCCAGATGCCCCTCAACTGAAGAATGGATGCAGAAATTGTGGTACATCTACACAATGGAATATTACTCAGCAATGAAAAATAAGGAAATCATGAAATTCGCAGGTAAATGGTGGGATCTGGAAAGGATCATCCTGAGTGAGTTGTCCCAGAAGCAAAAAGACATACATGGTATATACTCACTCATATAGACATACAACATAGGACAAACCCACTAAAACCAGTGCATCTAAAGAAACTAAGCAAGAGAGAGGACCCTAACTAAAATGTCCAATCCCCATCCGGAAAGACAAAGAGGATGGACATCAGAAGAAGAAGAAAACAGGAAACAACCTAGGAACCTACCACAGAGGGCCTCTGAAAGCCTCTGCCCTTCAGACTATCAAAGCAGATGCTGAGCCGGATGGGCAACTGTTGGGCAGAGTGAATAGAATTTTAGGTAAGAACTGGGAAATAGTAAGAGCTGGAGAGGACAAGGTCTCCACAAGGAGAGCAACAGAACAGGAAAATTTGAACACAGGGAACTTCCCAGAGACTCATACTCCAACCAAGGACTATTCATGGAGATAACCCAGAACCCCTGCACAGATGTAGCCCAGGGCAGTTCAGAGTCCAATGGGTTACATAGTAATGTGAAGAGGGACTGCCTCTGACATAATCTGATTGGCCTGCTCTTTGATCACCTCCCCCTGGGGGGGAGCAGCCTTACCAGGCCATAGTAGAGGACAATGCAGCCACTTTTGATGTGAACTGACAGACTAAGATCAGAAAGGAGAGGAGAACCTCTCCTATTAGTGGACTTGTGGAGTGGCATGCAAGCAGAGGGAGGAGGGAGGGTGGGATTGGGAGGGGAGGAGGGAGGGGCTTATGGGGGGATGCAGAATGAATAAAGTGTAATTGATGAAAAATTTTAAAAAAGGGAAAAAATAATTTAAGAACCTTAAATGACTTTCAAAAGTGGAGGAAAACATGGAGTTAGTCAATTGGCAAGGAGCACGTCTCGCCCCTGGGGGCAATGGTCTCCTGAACCTACTCAGACCTCGGACACCACCACTGCTAGTTCTAGAACTGACGCAGGATGTTCCAATGAGGGGGTTAAGGCTTCTCATAATATTTCCTATAAGCCCACACCTCTTTGTCTATATCCCCCATTTTTATTCATTATTAGCCAGATAGAGCCAAGTAATTGTGGTGATGATACTTGCTTTTTTGCCCAATGCTGGAATGCTAGTAAATTTAGGTATGCCCTGGTTACTCGCATGCCTCACTGCGTGCCTGTGCCCGTTGATGCCCCTCATGCTATGACTCTCTTCAGACAGAAAAGGGATCTTGGAACTACAGCCACCATTGTTACTACCATCTCATTGGCGGCTGTTGGAGCTACCACCGGGGCATTAGCCATGAGTCATACTGGGCAGACTGCTCAGACCCTGAACAATCATTTAGCCAATGTAGCTCATGCCTTAGTTGTACATAAAGGAATTAATGCTCAACTAAAAGGAAGCTTGATGGTGTTCAATCAGAGGATTGACCTCGTGCAGGAGCAAATTGATACCCTATGGCAAATCGCTCAACTTGGCTGTCAATGAAAATATGCTGGACTTTGAGTCACTAGCATACAACATGAGAATTTTTCCTGTGCTGCAAATCTGTCTAAACAATTGTCGAGCTATATTTTAGGTAATTGGACTGGAGAATTCGATACTACGATGGAGCAGCTGAGAGTGGCCATTGTCACAGTAAATTCTACCAGAGTGGACGCAGGACTAGCCACAGGATTATCATCATGGATTGCTACAGCCATGAATCATCTGAAGGAATGGGCGAGCATGGGAGCATTAGCAGGCCTTCTGGTGTTGGTCTCCTTGGTTTGCCTGTGGTATATATGCAAGATTAGAGTCTCACAACAGTGTGATGCAGCCTTGATCATTCAGGCCTTTACAGCCATTGAAGCAGGACATTCTCCCCAAGCATGGTTGGCTACCATAAAAAGCTAAAATGTTACGCTCAGGATGCGAGGCTAAGCACTACACTCAGGGTCAGCCGCTGTGGACCCAGAGAAGAGCATGTCTGGTTGCATGGGGGTTGATGCCCCAGGTCCCGCCTCTGAGAAAAAGGTATCAGTCGGGTCTGATGCTCTTTGGGTGGATGACACCTAAACGAACATCGGTACAAAGTCCCAATTTATTTCTAATATCAGAGATCAGACCTCTACTCTTGCCTGATGCGTCTAAAACAAAAAGGGGGAACTGTAGAGAGCTGCGGAATGCTATGCCTTAAAGATGGAGCTGGTTTCCGCCTTCCACCTTCCCGATGGTGAGTGCTCTCTGTCACGAAAATTTCACATTTGGCTAAGGCTGAGGATCTGGCTTGCTTCCATGTATGTGGACCTATCTGCATTGCCCACGTGGCATGCCTGGGTTGGCTACCCAGAGGCTATTTAAGCTGTGGGCTGGCTTTCCCCAGGGTCCGAGGATTGTTCAAGGTTTCTGAATAAACTGCATTGAAAAAAAAAAAAAAAAGATGTGTGTGGGTACATATGTTTTCTCTCATCCCAAATCCTCATGGTGAGTAGAAAATAAAATTATGTAATAAACAGTATTAGATCCAGTGATATCAGAAAACTGTATAAAATTTTTTAACAATGTTTTCTTAATTCAAAAAATGAAATTGCTGGTACTACATGTAGAATTCAGATTTCTAGTGAAGATTCCATATTTGAAAATACTCTATATATTGAAAGTCTTTTGAATTCTGGTGATCCTTATTATTAATAAAAAACATTTAGAAACTCTTGACCTGAATTTTCCTATCAAATTTAAAATTATGTTAGAACTAATCCTTGTGTTTTTATAAATGCAATGAAATTTAAGTCATTTTTAAAATTTAAGGAGCAATTAACATGGTGCCAAAAGTGTGCTTTACATGAAATATTTGCCTTCTAGTTTCTTGTATCAGTTTCCTGATTTTACAAATTTTATCCCATTGCATACATATAACTCAAATATTATTAATTTGTCAAGAGGTTCTTATGTTATAGAATATGATGTAATGAAATTAAAGATGTCATATATAAGGCAGTCTCTCTCACACACTCTCCTCTCCTTAACTGCTTTATCTATATATCATAAGTATTTGTTTACGATGTCCTTTCTATATAACATATCCACATTTTGTGAATAACTGTATATAGAAAACACATTCAATTTTGTAACAAAACTTCATAAGACATATATCTCTATTACTATCAAATGTGTCCTAGCCAGGCAGAGTGCCACACAGCTATGGTTAAAACACCGAGGAAGCTGATCATGAATTAAGTTTGGGCTATACAGCAGATTCAAACACAAATAAGTGACTTAGCGAGACTGTTCAAAAAACAACACAACCAACAAAAAAGCTAGAAACATAGCCCCAAATTAGAACAGTTGCCCAACAGGAATGAGGAAAAAAATTAATCCTATTCTTAAACAAAAAAATTAAAAGTTGTGTTACCTACATACGAGGTACTTCTGACTGACTGAGGTGCCTCTTCTCCCTCCCCTTTGAGGAAGTTTTTTCATGGAAATATTAGTGTCATATTAGATTATCCTCATTAACTCATTACTTAGCTACAGAATTGAAGTGACACTCAAATTGCTCGCATTATGATTAATTACTACTTCAAAATGTTCTGAGAATTCCAAAAGACCTTTTATTTATAGTCAGTGAGAGCATTGTTCTCACATAAAGCAGTGCACTTTAGTATGGTGGCATTATATACTATCCTATGAAGAGAAACATGTAGGCCAGTCTTTAAATGGATCTCTAAAAATATTCCAGTGTTATAAGTAGTCCATTTTTCCATGTTGTGAATTCTCCTATTGTGATGAGGTGAAGCTATTTTCATGTATCTTTTAGCATGAGATGTTAGAGAGATGCTAACATCATGCCTAATGGTCTTGCATAAACAAAATCCATAATACATCACTGCCCAAACAAAGTAGAATGTTTTTTTCTATCTAATACATTTTCAAGAAAAGCAAAATTGAAAGAAAGAATAGTGTTGATAATGGGACTCTTTTGTTTTGTACATAAAGTTTTTTTAATTTTTTTATTATTATCATTTATTACAATTTATTCAATTTGTATCCCTGCTGTGGCCCCCTCCTTTCCTTCCACTTCCACCCCCCTTTTTTTATCCCTCCCCTACTCCACTGATAGAGTAACCAGTGGAAAAACAATTAGATTTTTATAACATTTGATTCTCTTTATTTTTTAAATCGCATACAAGCTACAAAAATCAAAGAATCTCAATGCTCCTTAAGGAAAATATCAGGAAGCAAAGGTCTGGGAAAAAAATTTATTCCCTTGTGTAAATAGCTTTTTAATCAAAACAGTTTACTGCTTACTAGGGTATAGAGACTGCTTAACAAACAATAAACTCAAAAGTTCTCTTCCTTACAGGCTCCAATAACCTTAAACTCTTATGTCAAGAGTTTTTGATCAAAATATAATCATACTCCCTGTGCCTTCAAGATCTGTATTAAGTCATTTGAGTCCAGAAACCAAAATCTAATAAATTAGCTATCTTCACCAATTCTTCTGTGGCCCTGTTAAAACTTTGCCACAGTAAGAAGTTTATCAAGTATATCTATTTGTGAGTGATAAAAACCTTTTAAACAGAATTAAGTTCTCTTGTTAGAGAACTACAACAAAGTTTCTAGCTCTTGTGAGCCTGTACCCATAATCTTATCAGTTCTATGAAGAAAAGACATGATCATCACTTGCTGTTTGATTCTGACCTGTCACTGTTGAGGCAACTGATCAATGCCCATGTATTTGAGAAAATAAAAAGACGAGGCATATGAAAATAAAGGGTTATTTCTACCTCCACTGTGTGTGGGGGTGGGGAGGTAGGTCTGAGGAACCATTCTACTGGAAAATTCAAGTTCTGTTGCATGAATATAGAAGAATGTGGAGTGGCAAAATATAAATAAACCATCAGACTATACTTTTTTTTAATTGAAAACAGATTCTTGTCTTATACAATACATCACAACTGCAGTTTCTCCTGCCTCCACTCATCCCACATAACTCCCCTCTTCCCAAGATCCACTCCCCTTTTCCTCTTCAGAAAAGAGACAGCCTTCAAGAGACAACAGCTGTGAAAGACAAAAAGCAAGCAAACAAACAAACACAACAACAGAAAAAGAAATAAGACAAGGCAAAAAGCCCTTATGTTGAAGCTGGACATGGAAACCCAATAGAAGGAAAACAGTTTCAGGAGCAGGCAAAAAGTCTCATAGCCAAACTTTAGACACAGTGCTGAAAACTTTTGGGAGAAGAGGGAGATAGAAAGACCTGGAGGGGATGGGAACTCAACAAGGAGAACAACAGCACCAAAAACTTAGGACCAAGGGGGCCTGAAGTGACCGATACTCCAACCAATGACCTTGCATGGACAGGGCTTAGACCCCGTGTTCAGAGGAAGTCCATAGGCTGCTCAGTTTACAAGTTCGTTCCCTAATTAAGGGGATCAGGGACTGTATTGGACATGATCTCAGTGGCTGGCTCTTTGATTACCTCCTCTTTTGGAGGGAGGCGGTGCAGCTTTGCAAAACCACAGAGGAAGATGATGCAGCTAGTCTTGATGAGAGCAAATAAGTCAAATAGAGGGGAAGGAGGTCCTGCCCTATCAGGGGACTAGGGAAAGGGCATAAGGGGAGCAGAAGGAGGGTGAGTGGGACTGGGAGGAGACAAGGGAGGGGGCTGCAGAGAGGATGCAAAGTAAACAAATCTAAATAAATAAACAAATGGATAAATAAATAAAATTAAACAAAAGAAACAAAAATTGAAGACCCAACTTGAGAATGTATTATATCCATATGTAGTATCATATGAATTTTCATTGAAATTTCTCCAATTGCCCACTCAATAGAGCATGAATGTTCAGTAAACATGAAGGCATTGAAAAGCACTTAAAGAAATGCTCATCCTCATTAGCCATCAGGGAAATGCAAATCAAAACGACCCTGAGATATCACCTTACACCCATCAGAATGGCCAAGATGAAAAACTCAAGCGATAACACATGCTGGAGAGGTTGTGGAGAAAGGGGAACCTTCCTCCACTGCTGGTGGGAATGTAAACTGGTACAACCACTCTGGAAAGCTATCTGGCGCTTCCTAAGACAAATAGGAATAGTGCTTCCTCCAGACCCAGCTATACCACTGCTAGGTATATACCCAAAGTTTGTTCAAGTACACAAAAAGGACACTTGCTCAATCATGTTTATAGCAGCTCTATTTGTAATAGCCAGAACCTGGAAACAACCCAGATGTCCATCAACGGTGGAATGGGTACAGAAATTGTGGTATTTTTATACAATGGAATAGTACTCAGCAATCAAAAGGGAGGAAATCATGAAATTTGCAGGCAAATGGTGGGATCTAGAAAAGATCATTCTGAGTGAAATATCCCAGAAGGAGAAAGACAAACATGGGATATACTCACTTATATAGACCTATAAGATATGATAAACATAATGAAATCTATACACCTAAAAAAGATAATCAATTGAGCGGACATGGGGTAAGATGATCAATCCTCGTTTAGAAAGACAGATGGGATGTGCATTGAACGTATGACAGGAGTCTACTGAGCGCATCTGAAAGACTCTAACTAGCAGTGTTTTCAAAGCAAAGACTCATGACCAAACCTTTGGCAGAGTACAGGGAATCATAAGAAAGAAGGGGAGTTAGTCTGATGGGGAAAGGATAGGAGCTCCACAAGGACCAAATATATCTGGGCACAGGGTCTTTTCTGAGACTGACATTCAACCAAGGACCATGTATGGATATAACCTAGAACCTCTGCTCAGATGTAGCCTGTGGTAGCTCAGTAACCAATTGGTTTCCCAAAGTGAGGGGAACAGGGACTATTTCTAACAGGAACTCAATGACTGGCTCTTTGGTCTCCCCACCCCTGAAGGGAGGAGCAGTCCTGTTAGGCCACAGAGGAGGGCTTTGCAGCCAGTCCTGAAGATACCTGATAAAACAGGATCAGATGAATGGAAAGGAGGTCCCCCCTATCAGTGGATTTGGAAAGGGGCATGGTGGAGATGAGGGAGGGAGGGAGGGACTGGGAGGGAATGAGGGATCAGAACAAGGCTGGGATACAGAGTTAATAAAATATAACTGATAAAAAAAAAAAGAAAAAGAAAACACACACACACAAAAAGAAAAGTTATTTTAGGAATAGAAAAGAACTTGAAAAGTATCAGTTTGCAAGCAGAAAATATGTTAACTACACACAGCAATTTTCTGAAAAAACAAAACAAAACAAAAGTGAAGCAATTTAGTTCTAACGTAATGAAATGGTGATAATAGTTCGCTATACAGTAGAGCCTCGTATACAACCCTTTACACTCACACAAAATCAGAAAGGCAACTAATGCCCACGTCTCAATTGCATGCTTCTATTATATTGAACAATTTTTCTAAAGAAACCTTGTTTTTCAAAATTGTGATATATTTACATATTTTGTAATTATTTCATTAATATTTTTATTTAATTCCCAATAGTATCATCAAATCAATTGGGTAAAACAAATATTTATGAACATTCAGAACATGAATTTCTGGAAGTATGTTTTTGTCATAATACAGAACCTTTCGTTTTACCAGTGAACAGCCTCTACTGAAATTCATGGAACTGCTTAAGGAAGTCATCTCAATAAAATATTGAAGCAAAGATGTTACTATGCTTATATAACCTACCATTCAAAGTGCTAAAAACGAATATTCTTGAGTCTTTTAATTGTTTTTCCATGTTTGTTACTGCTTGGATGAGAGAAGGACTAATGAAAACAAAAAAAATCACTCAAATTCCTAAGGGACTATTAGCTTCATTTTAATCTTCAAATAATTTGATGGTATTTAAAAATGTACAGTAATACACACGGAGCAACTATCCCTCATCAAATATTTGTTATTAAGATATCTCAGAAAATTAAAAAAAAAACAGCCAAAATTGTTGACAACTTCGTAGAATGCAGATTTATTTATCATTTGGTGTTGCTCATGATTTATATCTATTTCAGTTGGTGAGAAAGAAGATGCAGCATCCTGTCTTGCATCTGCTGACAAGTGCAATAACATACACTGAAAGGAAGTGGGAAATTGGACCAAGTTTTAGTAGGCATGTTACAGTCAATAGAAGCTGTCAAAGTTTACGATAAAATGAATTTAAGATTTTTGGAGATACTTGCAAGTAAATTTTTCTAAAAAGTTCATGCTCTTGTTAAATTTCCATACATATAATTTCTACATCCGAAGCATTTGCCATCAGCTATAGCAACATGCTAAAACATTTGCAGAGATCAATGAAATCGCTAATTAGTTGGGGACTCATGAATTAAAGACCCTTACGACCGTTCAGCCACAAATTAAATAATAGAATTTGTATGATTTATAGAAAGGTAGTGATCAAAGAATGAGAGAAATCTAGCAGCAGGATTTCAGTATGAAAGGCACATAGATTAGATTTCAAGCAACAACCAAACAGCCACTATAGCTCAATTAGTAAACAGATGGACCTCAGAGACTTTCCTTCCTCTATGCAACCACATATTAGTATGAAAATGCATTTCAATGATACCTTCACCTGTTGCAAGCATGTGTGTCTCTCAACACCATACCCTGCCTTATAATCCGCCATTTTTTTCCTTACACCAAGTAATTCAATTAAAGTTGACTTGACTTGAATATTTTTGTGTGTGTGTGTGATTATACGTGATACAGCAATTACTGGGCAACAGATCTCAGATCCCAAAGAAACATGCTGTGAGATGCTATGGAAAAACGCAAATTATAGTAGCATATGCCTGGTTCAGTAACAACAGTTCAAAATTTTACCTAGGGGACAAAATACAATCCTGCTTGAATGAATTCAACAGCTTTTGGAAGAATTCATTTTGAAGGTGAATTAGAATATTTTTGCCTATTATTATTATTATTATTATTATTATTATTTACAATTTATTCATTTTATATCCCAGTTGTAGCCCCCTCCCTCATCTCCTCCTGGTCACTCTCTCCCTCTCTCTCCCACCCTTATCCCTCTTCCCCAGTCCACTGATAGGGAAAGTCGTCCTGTTCTCTCTGGGTCCTTTTATATCCCCCTTCTTTGATCAGACTCCATGAAGGAAAATAATGCAGCAAGTCCTGATGAGACCTGATAGATTAGTGTAAGATGAAAGTGGAGGACCTCCCCATCAGTGGACTTGGAGAGGGGCGTGGAAGGAGATAAGGGAGGAAGGGTGGGATTGGGAGGAAATGAGGAAGGAAGCTACAGCTGGGAAACAAAGTGAATTAACAGAAAATATTATTATATATATATATATATATAAAAGACTCCCTGTTCTCTGTACAAAGTTTGGCTGTGAGTCTCTAAATCTGATTCAATCCCCTGCTGAGTGAAGTCTTTTAGACGACATCTGTGGAAGGTTCCTGTCCTGTTTCCTCTCCTCTACCTCTTCCAGTGTGTACCTATTTTCCCTTCTGAATGAGAATTAAGAATCTTCCCTAGGATTCTCCTTGTTGGTTAGCTTCTTTAGGTCTGTAGATTTTAGTATGTTTATCCTGTACAATATGGCTAATTTCCACTTATAAGTGAGAATATACCATGCCCGTCTTTATGCTTATGGGATACCTCACTCAGGATGATCTTTTCAAGCTCAGTCTGTTGGCCTGCTAATTTCATGATTTCCCTGTTTTTAATAGTTGATTGATATTCCATTGTGCAAATGTACCACAATTTCTGTATCTATTCTTAGATTGAGGGACATGTAGGTTGTTTCCAGATTGTGGCTAGTACAAATAAAGCTGCTAATGAACACAGTTGAGCAAATGTCCGTTGCTGGTAGGAATGTAAACTGTACAACAACTCTGGAAATCAATTTTACACTTTCTCAGAAAACTGGGGATAACTCTACCTCAAGACCCAGAATTTCAGATGGGCATGTACCAGAAAGATGCTCAACTATACAAGGACATTTGCTCAACTATGTTCATAGTAGAATTAGGAGTTTTCTAAAAACAAAAAAAGAAAGGATTTTAACAGAAAGAAACGATTAGGCAAAAAAGCAAGTTATTATACCCTTTCATTTTATAAGCCAGTTATTTTTTTATTTTTAAGTTTTTTCTTCACAATTTATTCATTATAGAATCTGATTAAAGCACCTCCCTCAACTCCCCCAGTCCCACCCTCCGTCTCTCTTCCTCTCATCTCCTTCCCCTTGTCCACTGAAAGGGGAAATTTGCCACTATTGCTTTCTGTCCATCACTTGTTAAGTCTCATCAGGACTGCTTGGAACCTCTTCCTCCATGGCCTGGCAAGGCTGCATCACCAGGCGTGAGTGATTAAAGAGCAGTCAACTGAGTTCATGATAGAAGCAGCCCCTGCTCCCCTCACTCAGAAATATACATGGAGATTGAGCTACCAATGGGCCACATCTGAGCAGGGGGTCTAGGTCCTCTCCATGCATGTTCCTCCATTGGTACATCAGTCTCTGCAGAACCCCTGGGATCAGATCTTTTAGTTTTGTTGGCCTCCTTGTGGGGCTCCTGTTCCCTCCATGTCCCTCTAATCCCATCCTTCTCTTCCTCCATGAGTCTCCCTGTGCTCTGCCCAAAGTTTGTACCTGAGTCTCAGCATCTGCTTTGATCTCCTGCTGGGTGAATCCTTTCAGAGGACACTCTATAGTAGACTCCCATCCCCTTTCCTCTCTTCACAGCTTCTGGCATTTATTCTGTTTGTCATTCTGAATGAGATTTATGCATCCTTCCTAGGGTCCTCCTTTGTGTTTAGCTTCTTTAGGTCTATAGATGGCTGTCCTATAGTATATGGCTAATATCCACTTATTGGTCAATGTATACTAACAGTGAATGTCTGTCTTTCTGTTTCTGGGTTTTGAGTGGGTAACATTAAGGAATTAAAATAAAATTCTATGCTTCTGGTACTAGTGTTGTAATTGTTTTTAATTAAGGTCTCTAATATTATTCATTGAGTGAGAGCTACTTCATGAACAGTAACCTCATAGATCTCAAAGGCACCTCTGTTTCCTGATAAGAAACCCTCAGGATATTTTTCTGTCCACTGCTTGCCTTTTGCTTCCTTAGGTACATATTTAACATTTAACATGTTTAATAAGCACTTTCTTTCAAAATCGTACATCAACCTATAACAATTTCAGTTTCAGTATCTTCTCATTTCCTTTAATTTCTCTTTCCTTAGCTTCCGTTTGTTTGATTGACAGCCTTGGAACTATGTTTTGCTTCTTTTTTATTAAAGGTGGAGTATTCTGTTAAGGTTTTATTCTCACTGAAATGATGTTGGAGATAAGAAAACTAAGTATGGTTTCAAGTTCACTAATTTCTGTGTTAAGATATCTACATCTTAACTGGGGGGGGGGGGGTTGTCGGGGTGCCTCCTACATACTTAGTTACTGATTGTTTAAGACTAATCAAATCTAACAAGACCCGAGCAATCTAGTCCATTCCCCACAGTACATTGAGTATTGAATATATTCTGCGAAAATACAATTGCAGAATTGACATGAGAAGACCAAAGGATTAGAAACAATTTCTGCAACTCATCAGTAGTCTATCACGAAATATATCCTCTAGGCAAAGACAATACCCAATAAATGCTTATTTGTACATAAGAATGTAAAAAAATCTAAAAAATAATCATTTAGTAGATAATACTAAGAATAAATTAATTATAAATTAATAATTTCCATTTGAATAATTTCACTACTTCCTAACATTAATTTGTCTCATGTTACATCTGCAGAATACTCAGTCATTTATCGCACCTGAAAGTCAAATTTTCAATGATAACTGATAATAAGTATTCAGGTATTTGTCCTTGAATCTTCACATGAATCTTTTACAATGCTTTTTTAGTATTACTATGTATTTATTCTTTGCACTGTATATGAAGCATATGTTTGCTTCAAAAGTAGAACCACATACCTCACTGTTGTATTAGCAGTAAGATGATGCTTTGAGTACTTCACCAAAGAAATTCTATTAGCCTTGGAATTATAGTTCATATGCTAATACAGGTTATTTGTATAAAGCATCTTGATGACCTCCATAGTCTATGACCTCTTTCCTACTGACTTGAAAATGGTATTAGTTCTTCCAACATCTTCCCCTCTGGTTATGACTTTTCTCATCAATACAGTGAACATGATGCCCTGTTTTGAAACTGAATTAATTTCTGACTTACAAATGCCCATTTGTCTGACTTCATTGCTCAATAATAAAATAACCTCTGTAGTAGTCATTTCTCCTGTGAATACTGAAGAGATCACAAAGTGGAGTATACCGACTAAGCCTTTTTCCTGTGAGGAAAATTTTATTCACAACCACTTCCTGAGTCACATGCAAAATGAAGGCAATAAACTGTTATTTTTGAAGTTTGAGATTCTTCCTAGAATATTTCTAGCTCTGATCATTCTTCCTTTATTCCAAGAGCAATATGAGACATATCACCCTGGTTATTATACTTTCAGGTGTTTGTTTTCTAAAGGAATTCAGGAAACTTACTTATAAATAAGCTTCAGAAGACTAGACTCTCGTTGTGTTGATACTCTTTCCTTTATAATTACAACTTGATAGAGTATCCTACCCTCCCTTTCTCCCGGCAATATCATATATAGGCTAAAGTGAAAGAATAACAGGTAAAAGTTATATGAAAAAAAGGGATAGAAAAATGGCTCTGCGATTAAGACCACTGTCTGCTTTTTCCATGGATCTGGGTCTGAGTCCTAGAACCCACATGGTGGCACACAGTTGCTTATAATTCCAGCTCCAGGGTTTATAATGCCACTGTGGACATTGCATGCACATGGTACACAGACATGCATGTAGACTAAAGACCAATGCACATAAATCTAAATTAAATTAGTAAACAGAAACTCAAGAACTATAAACTTGATCAGAAAGCTTTATGTAAGGAGGTCATAAGCTCAGGGAGAGAACAAATGAATTGCTAATGTTTTATAATTTAATATAACCTCAAACTGTATTGTAAATACTTATCCCCATGCCCAGAGATTGGTAGAGCTCTCAACCTCATTAGAGAAGCATCTTTTTGTACTGAGTGGCAGTTAAGACAGAAACTCATAACTAATCAAAGCACAGACAAATGGCTGGGGAATCCTTGGTATTAAATGGAATGTCCCTATCACCTCCCAGCCCTGAGCCTTATGCTTCATCACAGTAGACAGAGTGGAAAGATTGTAAAAACCAGAATTTGAAGTGGGCTACTGAAAAACTGTATATCCTCGACATAACAAGATTTTTGCACTAAGAGAGGCATAGGAGCCCTTATTTTTAACTGAGGAGCTAGTGGCAAATGATGGCTCCCTGGTCAGGTAGGAGTTCTATCTATTTTATTCAAGAACATGGTTGTTTATCCTGGTAGATGACATCATCTAGATTTGCAAAAAAAGCCATACCAATTAAAATCAGTGAACTACAGTATTCTTATTTTGAAAAAAAAAATAAAGAACAAACATGAGGTTGATTGGGATGCATTCTGAAGAGGACTAGCAGGAATTTCAACAGAGAATTTGCAGAAAAAATTGATACAAATATACTATATACATCTACAACGTTCTCCAAGAAAAAAAAAAAACAAAATATTATATTAAAGGATGCATTTCTCATTATATGTAGAGATATATAATCATTGTTTTATACTTAGTGGGTAGTTATGAGTTTATAGCCTTTATGATGGATTTATTAACTTTAGAGTAGTATACAATATTTTCCTGTCCATGGTGCATATACAATTACACAACATTGCTATTCAGTTAGAAAGTAAACAGCAACATATCACTTGTGACACATAGTGAAACTCTAAATCACTTTGTTCAGTGAAATAAATCGACCCGACACAGGAAGAAAAGTAGCTCATTATGTCACCAACATATGGACTCTAAAAGTGGTAATTTCATTTTTAAAAAATGGGAGTGAAGTTGTAGTAGTTGAGTAAGAGGGGAAAGACAGTTGGCATAATTACTGTGCTATAGTTAGAATCAAGAAGTTCTCATGTGCAGCTTGTAATGTAAGGTGACAAAAGATACAATAAAGTACTAGGTAGTTTAATTAAGACGATATATTCCAAGAAAGGATGTTGGATATTTTAACCATCAAGATATTATTTAACCTAGTTAAAAACTAACACTAAAAACATGTATCAAAACAACACATGGTTCCAATCAATGTCTGTGATCTTAACGTTTTACACATTAGTTAAAATAAATTTAATTTTTTAAGTATTCACAAATCCCAAAGATAGAATGCTTTAGACTTTAAAATCCATAGGAAATGCTAGGACTGAAGACAATTTAACTTTTTATTTAAAATTAAATTATGTACTGTGTTGGTAATCTAGTTTTAGAAGGTCTGGCCATTATTTTACTGCCACTTTTCATAATATCGCTGGCAACTTTTCTAAGCATCATGTAATATTTACTCACATTTTGCATTGCTTCAATATCCTTTTGGTCCCCATACTTGGGTTCACTGTTTGGCCAGCTCGAGAGTAGAGTAGCACAGAGGTAGAAAACAGTGTAGACAATTTTATTCAAAACATAGAACTGGGTTTATTAAGCTATGTTAAAGTTATGCTCAGAGTCCAGGGTATTTTTATCATGAAGTAAATTATAATATGTCCTCTCTTGGTGTTACTGTTGAATGAAAGATCTAATATTAAACTGCCTCATTCAGGGAAATATGATAGCTATGTAGTATAGGTCATAACTGGAGAACTAGAAAATTAGAAACTATCACATCATACCATCATAAACATACATACAGACAATGAATTGGGACCTCCCAAAGTATCAAACATATGGAGAGAAAAATTTGTCCTTTGTGCCACCTTAAAAGGTGTTATTCCTAAAATAAAAACGGTTTAATTAGTGAAGTTAGTTTGGTTTCAACCAAAATATCAGTGATGGTTCAGTGAAAACAAGGTACATATGTCAGCCTGGCTCACTGTTGACAGATGACAGAAACACCATACTTAGCTTCTTTCTAAGCAATGCTGGGGTATGAAATTTAATTAGTGCTTCAGCAAAGTAAAATTATCATTCAACTTAAAATGTTAAGAAATAAACTTTGTAAGCAATAAGTTCTTTTTGTCTTTCACTCTTCCACTTGTTTCTGGAGTATGGATCGCTGGTTGTCTTTGTGGAAGTATGTCTTACAGATTGGCCTCACCCTGCTGTGTGGAGTCCAATTGATAGTATCCCTAATTACAAGCTGTATGAGACAGATTGAACAGATTTGGCTACAGCATGTCAGCCAAATTAATCAGAGTGGCTAATGGAGCAGTGAGCACACAAGAGAGTTAGTAAGAATCCAAGAAAATATAGACAGAAGGGTCAGAAATTGTTGCTAGAATACTCTCCATATGTAAGGCCCTTTTCTGTGCATCTTGAGAGCAGTAGAATTGTCTACCTTTTATTCTGAGCTCTGTTTCAAAGGATGATCATATCAAAAATAGCCTTCTAAGGAAAAAAAAAAATCATTCCTCCATGGAACAAAGAACAGGCTTGTGTAAAATATGTGAAAATGCTCTAGGTGTCTCCCTCCATAGAAAAGAAAAAAAAAATGCTTACTGTCACTGAAGAAATGTATATGCTCTCAAAGTTCATCAGTAGTGTCCAGTATTATTCATCAGTGCTTGTTTAAATGCTTCTTGAAAATTTTGTGTCATCTATAGAATTAAAAACCATGAAAGTAGAAAAAAAGTGATTTTCTGCCCATAACACTGGAGATATATAAAATATAAAAATATAAATACGTCAATGTACTTAGCATCTTGTTTCTTTTGTAAGCCTCAGAAAAACTATGGAAGGCTAGTCTTCTATATTCATGTAGGAAAACAAACATATATTCTTCTTTTTTCATATTGATCCAATAATGAAATTAAAAAACACATCGTTCTCTGAAACAGTTTTATTCATTCTATTTACTATTTTCCCCTTCGCAACTACTTTCTATTTCAAATCTCTACTTCATCTCTAAATACTATTAAAATTCTTTCATATTTAATCTTTTGTGGGTTATTTATACTGAATAGAGCAATATCATTATTTCTTTTTTTAATACTGTTTGTTTTTCTCTCATGAGTGCAATTTCCCCTCCCTCCTCTCCCTGCACTCCCCTCCTCCAACCCCCCTTTCCTCCCCTCCCCACTGCTTGCTTCACCTCTCCTTCAAATCTACCGCCCCCTCCATCCCTTGGAGAAGAGCAGGATTCCCAGAAATGTCAATCAAACACAAAATAACAAGCAACAATAAGACCAGACACACGCCATTACATCAATGCTGGGCAAGTCAATCCAGCAGGAAGAAAAGAGTCCTACAAGTAGGCAAAAGAGCCAGCAACAGTACTCCCTAAGCATTGCCCAATGTTTGGCCATGAGTCTCTCTTTTTAGGTGCTGCTGGGTAGAGTCTCTCAGAGAACAATTCTGTTAGTCTCCTGTCTGCAAGCTTAGCAGAGTATCCTTCATAGTGTCAGGGGTTGGCACTCTCCCATAGAGTAGATCTTTGGTTGTGCCAGACATTGGTTGGGCATTCCCTCAATCTCTGTTCTATCTGCTCTATATTTATCCCTGCACATCTTGTAGGAAGGGTAAATCTAGGGTAGAAGTTTTTGTAAGTGGGTTGAAGTTCCTCTTCTAGAAGGCTAGTCTAGTTAGAAGCTGTCCTCTTAAGTCTCAATGACCTCTGCTATTAGGAGTCACTGCTTGCATCCTCCTCATATTCCCCCAAGGGCCTACCCTGACTTAGGTCTTCAGCTTGTCACAGAGATCCCCCAACCTCAGTTTCTCTTTTATGTATGGGCCTTCTGTCTTCTTGACCCTTCTCTCCCCAGATCTTATCTCCATCCTCTTAACTCTCTGTGCCCCACTCCTACCCTTGTTCCCTCACTTTAGACACTACTTCTGTCTATTCTATCTCCCTTCCAAATGAGATTAATGCATCCTCCCTTGGATTGTCCTTGCTATTTATTCTCTTTGGGTCTGTGTCACATCGTATGCTTATCCTATACTATATGGATACATTTATCTTATAAAAGTGAGTACATACCATGTGTCTTTCTGGGTCTGGATTACCTTACTCAGGATGAACTTTTCTAGTTCCACCCATTTGCATAAAAATGTCATGATTTCTTTGTTTTTAGTAGCTGAGTGTTATTTCATTGTGTAAATGTGAAGATTCTTTATCCATTCTTCAGTTGAGGAACATCTAGGTTGTTTCCAAATTCTGGTTATTACCAATAAAGTTGCCATGAAAATAGTTGAGCAAGTGTCCTTGTATGGCGAAGCATACCCAGGAGAGGTATAGGTGAGTCTTGAGGTAAAGCTATTTCCAGTTTTCTGAGGAAGCACAAGGTTGATTTCCAAAGTGGTTGTACATGTTCACCCTACCTATAACAATGGAGGAGGGTTCGCCTTTCTCCACACCCTCACCAGCACGCACTGCAGCTTGAGATGTAAATGGTAGCCATTCTGACCATGGAGAGATGGACTCGCAGAGTTCTTTGGATTTGTATTTCCCTGATGACTAAGGAAGTTAAGCATTTCTTTAAATGCTTCTTGGCCAGTTAAGATTCCTCTATTGAAAATTGTGTTTAGTTCTGTGCCCGATTTTTTAATTGGGTCATAACAGCCCAGAAGAAGAAACTAGACAGCCAGGGATACTTTGCTTTTGGTTAGAATGAATTAGAGTACTACTTAAGATCTGTAACGTGAGATCTGGCTCCAGGGGAAAGCACAGGAGGCTAGATAGAAACTGTCATGGTTTGTGTTTTATTGCTGTGAAGGGACACCATGATCACAGCAATCCTTTAAAATAAAACATTTCACTGGAGCTGGCTTACAGTTTCAGAGATGTAGTCCATTACCATCTTGCTGGGAAGCATGGCAACATGGAAGCTGATTTGGTGCTGGAAAAGTTCTACATCTTGTTCTGCAGGTAGCAGGTCTTCCTGTAATTGTGAGTCACAGCCTGAGCTTGCCTTTCTAAGACCTCAAAGCCCAACCCCTAGTTACACACTTCCTCCAATAAAGCCAAACCTACTCCAATAAGGCCACTTCTCCCAACAGGGCCACTCCCTATGTACCTATGAAGGCTACTTTTATTCAAACCACTACAGGAGTTATATTCCCTTTAGGAGTTAAGCCAGACAAAATAGTCCAAAGTGGCTTGACAAAGACCACTGCAGGTGGACAAATGTACAATGGCCCTAAAACAGCAGTACTAGGACAAGTTAAAAGGGTCGATTAAGTCACACATAATAAATGTTGTTTAGAAGGCTAGATGAAATAATGCTCACCACATACTGCTATACTAAACATTATTCTTTTAACAAAACAATCATTACAAGTGATGACATTATCTTCTGCTGTACTTGATCTTGTTAAAATATTTTGGTATTATAGACCCAAGATTTCTTCATTTCTCGGAGCATACTTAATAACACTAATGGCAGCAGTTATGCAGTTAAGTTCCTTCCTTAAATAAAAGAAACCTGTTTGAGTGAGAAAGAAAGCTCCCAAAAGGTATAAGGTTGTATGATGGAAATCTGAGGACCAATGTCAAGTTAGCTCTCAGAGAATTGTTGGCCAGAAAAGTTCTTTGCATCCTACAAATGAGAAGATGATGTTAAAAGCAATAACACCTGCTACTGTTGGTTGCAAGCCAGATCTACATGGTTAGACATTGGTGTGGAATACACCATGCAGAATCTATTCTGGGCATAGTGAAATGGGTCTGGGAGTCAGCTAATGTTCTTTCTGTGTGATTTGCTTTTATAGTACAAGCAGATGTCACATGGGCCATGCTTACATATGGCTTATGCATTACATTACCAACATGTCGAGGAAGACATGCCTAGTAAAATAATGATGCCACTATTTTGAAACCAATCAACTACTTTGGGATAGCAATTAAGGGGTCCAGTGTATAAAATCAGAGTCATTATTAATACTGTAAAACAAAAAAACTGTGTCTGATTACCGTGTAGGATTAACAACTGTTATTCTTAAAGTGATGTCTCCAACTGATTCTTAAACATTTGTGTCTATGCCCATAGATTTCTGATACTGCGGATTTGTCACAGAAGTGACTCTTTGTGCTTTTGTTCACAGTGGATAGGACAGCACAGGGATTCGTAACTGGTCAGGCTCTTTACAATAAGTAACTGTTTCTATAGCATAGTAATCTGGTCCTCAGAAAGTCCATGAAAAATGCAAGATTCATCAGGCCATAAAATACTGTTATACAAACAATAACAATTGTTATGAGAATGGACTCTCCGGGTGTAAGCAAGTTATGAAAGACATACAGTGTTCCAGTGGTTCAGCTCTCTTTAGTGGTTATAGTTCTAGGAGAGAGGTCACTTCTTTTTGATAAAGCTGCCTTTGAATTATTTGTCTCTTTGTAAATGACTGCTCGCCACATAACCTTGATAAAGTAATGTGCTTACTAACCTAGAATTAGGTAGAATATGTTTTTTTTTATTATTATTTCTGACATGTGTTCAACCATGAGTTAAAAATATGCTCACATTTCTCCAAGAAAAGTTATATAATATAGCCTTAAAAACCAAAATAACCATTATGGTACAATGTAGTATATACTAAACGTATAACCACTAAACAGAAATATCCAAAGCCATAGCCGAAAACTAATAGCTAATGTACATTTCACAATGTTCATGTCTAAGCCAAAAAGAATCACTTCATTCTTCATCATAGCTGAATATAAAAGCAGCCCTTTTTATTCAAAAAATGTTACAGAAGCAACTTTACACAAAAGAGACAAAAA
This sequence comes from Meriones unguiculatus, assembly GCF_030254825.1. Classification (NCBI taxonomy): domain Eukaryota; kingdom Metazoa; phylum Chordata; class Mammalia; order Rodentia; family Muridae; genus Meriones; species Meriones unguiculatus. The sequence goes on along the minus strand of NC_083357.1, from coordinate 93,083,897 downwards.
AATAGGAAGATGAATGATGTACTTGATGTTGCTGACAGTAGCAAAGATGAAGTCTATGAGAAAGCACAGCTCTTGATAAATGATGATATTGTTTGTCCATGGGAGTTTTGAATGATGAAGCATAGAGTGATATCAGAATATTTATTTTTCATGAGGGATTTTTATAAGATATATATAAGTATTATCAGAAAACAACCTGTGTCTATCTAAGGTAAACAGAATACTAAGGAGAAGGAGAATACCTATTTCAGATATATAGTATTAAAAGTAATATTTATAGATTTCTATTGTCTTTTTCCTTAGGGGTGCAGTTTGTGCTAAGTCAGCATGAGTCTGTTCTAGTACCAGCTTTCACTTAAGATTCTTTCCCTCTTCACATTACTATGTAACCCAATTGGACTCTGAACTGCCCTGGGCTACATCTGTGCAGGGGTTCTGGGTTATCTCTATGAATAGTCCTTGGTTGGAGTATGAGTCTCTGGGAAGTTCCCTGTGTTCAAATTTTCTGGTTCTGTTGCTCTCCTTGTGGAGACTGCCTCTGACATAATCTGATTGGCCTGCTCTTTGATCACCTCCCTCTGCGGGGGAGCAGCCTTACCAGGCCATAGTAGAGGACAATGCAGCCACTTTTGATGTGAACTGACAGACTAAGATCAGAAAGGAGAGGAGAACCTCCCCTATTAGTGGACTTGGGGAGTGGCATGCAAGCAGAGGGAGGAGGGAGGGTGGGGTTGGGAGGGGAGGAGGGAGGGGCTTATGGGGGGATGCAGAATGAATAAAGTGTAATTGATGAAAAATTAAAAAAAAAAAGATTCTTTCCCTATCTTAACGTTTGTAATTCTCCAGTATCTTGTTACCATTCTTTTTCTTTGTTAAATTTGTATTCAGGAAAGTGTTAAACATCACATGTTTGTTTTTTTTTTTAATTATTACTTTTTTTTTTTTCAATGCAGTTTATTCAGGAACATTGAACAATCCTCGGACCCCGGGGAAAGCCAGCCCACAGCTTAAATAGCCTCTGGGTAGCCAACCCAGGCGTGCCACGGGGGCAATGCAGATAGGTCCACCTACATGGAAGCAAGCCAGATCCTCGGCCTTAGCCAAATGTGGAGTTGTTCGTGACAGAGAACACTCACCATCGGGAAGGTGGAAGGCGGAAACCAGCTCCATCTTTAAGGCATAGCATTCCGCAGCTCTCTACAGTTCCCCCTTTTTGTTTTAGAGACATGCACATGTTTGTTTTTTAATGTATATTTCATTCACTTGTGTCTAGGAATGTTTATACTGAAGTCAGTCTTCAAATCCAGAAAAACATTGTTAATTTTGTTTTAAACTGCATCTTCTTTATTTTGCATACTTTTAATTTCATTAAATAAACAAACAAACAAAAACGAAAACAACAGCAACAAAAAAACCATAATACACAATACCCGACCTTGCCATTCTGTAGGAGGGGATTTTCCTGCCTGAATGTACAAAGCTACAAGGCCAGGATAGAAGAAATTCTTCTAGACATGAGGATGGTCAGGTGGGTCAAGGCTGCTGGGGAGCCACGAGGAAAGCTACAAAGAGAACATGGGAAGCCTGGTGGGGGGTGTCTTTAATCTACTTCTTCCATGCAAGAGGCGTCCTCATCACCCTCAAGTGTGGGGATCTCATCAGGAACAGCAGCACTGGGCTCCTCTGCAGTCACTTCATCTTCATCAGTGCCCAGGCCTAGTTTAATCATGTGTAGATGTGGTTGGAGTGGGTTTGAGGATATTCAAGTGAGAAACCAGAGGAGAGCAGAGCAGTTTCCAACAGCAGCACCACCAGGTCCTTGACAGCTTTGCCTTTTTGGTCTGTTTCAGCCTTCTGCTGCAGGGGCTCCACAATGGGGTGGTCAGGATTGATCTCTAGGTGTTTTTTTGGTCATCATGTAGCCCATTGTAGAGTTGTCATGTGGTTCCTGGGCCTTCATGATCTGCTCCATCTTGGCTGTCCAGCCATAGGTGCTTGTCACAAGGCAGCAGGGTGAAGAGACAAGCCGATTGGAGATTTTCACCTTTTCAACCTTCTTATTGAAGATCTCCTTCATGAGCTTGCAGAGATTCTCAAACTTTGCCTTGCTCACCTCCATTTTCTTCTTCTCTTCCTCATCCTCTGGTAGACCCAGGCCTCCTTAGTCACCAAGGTCAGGCTCTTCCCATCGAATTCCTTCAGATGCTGCATGCGGTACTCGTCAATAGGCTGGGTCATATGCACCACCTCAAAGCCCCGCTTCAACACATGTTCCACAAAGGCAGAGTTGGCCATCTGCTCTTTGCTCTCACCAGTGATATAGTAGATATACTTCTGTGTCTCCTTCATGGGAGACACATACTCTGACAGGGAAGTCATCTCATCTCCAGACTGAGAGGTGTGATAGCAGAGGAGCTCAGAGAGGCAACGATGGTTGGTAGAATCTTCATGGATTCCAATAGAATAAACATATTAAAATCTGTACACCTAAAAAAAGCTAAGCAAGAAGGAGCAATCTGGGAAAGATAACCAATCCTCACTCAGAAAGGCAAATGGGATGGACATTGGAAGAGAGTGAAAACAGGGAATAGGACAGAAGCCTACCACAGAGGGCTTTTGAAAGACTCTACCCAAAAAGGTATCAAAGCAGATGCTGAGACTCATAGCCAAACCTTGGGCAGAGTGCAGGGACTCTTATAAAAGAATGGGAAGATAGTTCGACCTGGAGATGACAGGAGCTCCATAAGGAGAGTAACAGAACCAAGAAATCTGGGCCCAGCGGTCTTTTCTGAGACTGATACTCCAACCAAGGACCATGCATGGAGATAACCTAGAACCCCTGCACAGATGTAGCCCATGGCATCTCGGTCTCCAAGTGGGTACCCTAGTAAGGGGAAACAAGGACTGTCTCTGACATGAACTCATTGTCTGGCTCTTTGATCACCAACCCCTGATGGGGGAACAGACTTACCAGGCCACAGAGGAAGACAGTGCAGCCAGTCCTGATGAGACCTGATAGTCTAGGGTCAGATGGAGGGGGAGGAAGACTTCCCATATCAGGGGACTTGGAGAGAGGTATCAGAGGAAATGATGGAGAGAGGGTGGGATTTAGAGAAAATGAAGGAGAGGGTACAGCTGGGATACAAAATGAATAAGCTGTAATTAATATAAAAATATTAAAACTAATAAAAAATTTCTTGGATAATGACTAATAAAACTTCTTGTAGTTCTCTTTGTCTTCAGCCAACTCAGAGAAGAGTTTATGGAATTCTTTACAACTTTTTCATGGATGACTTTCAGAATCTTGCCCTGCTGGAGCATTTCTCAGGAGATGTTCAGAGGCAGGTCTTGGAGTCAACTACACCACGGATAATGTTGAGGTACTCAGGTATCAGCTCATCACAGCTGTCCATGATGAATACATGATGAACATACAGTTTGATGTTGTTCTTCTTCTTGTTGTTCTCAAAAAAGGTGAAAGGAGCTTGCTGAGGAATGAAGAGCAGTGCCCTGAATTTCAACTGACCTTCTACAGAGAAATAATTAACTGCCAAGTAGTCTTCCCAGTCATTAGTGAGGCTGTTATGGAATTCACCATATTCCTCTTGAGTGATGCTATCAGGGTTTCTTGTCCAAATAGGCTTAGTCTTATTCAACTATTCATGATCAATCTATTTCTCCTTCATCTCCTTCTTTTTCTTTTTCTTATCTTTGCCACTGTCATCCTCCTCAGCTGATGCCACATCTTCAATATTAGGCTTCTCTTTGCCACCTTATCTTACTCTTCTTCCTCCCCTCTCTCTTCCTCTGCCTCATCATCAGTGATGTCCTCTTGTTCTTTCTCCAAATAGTGGGTGATGGTATAGCCTATGAAATGGGAGTGTTTCTTCATTACTTTCTTGACTCTCCTCTCTTCTACATATTCTGTCTTCTCTTCTTTGAGGTGAAAGATAACCTTGGTGCTCTAGCCAATAAGCTCACTGTGGTCAGCACAAACTGTGAAGGAGCCACCAGCAGAAGACTCCCAGGCATACTGCTCATCATCATTGTGCTTTGTGATAACAACCACCCTCTCTGCCACTAGATAGGCCAAATAGAATCCAACACCAAACTTCCCAATGGAGATGTCTGCACCAGCCTGGAGAGCCTCCACTAATGTTTTTGTGCCAGACTTAGCAATGGTTCCCAAGTAATTTATGAGATCAGTGTTGGTCATACCAATGCCAGTGTCCACCAATGCCAGCTCCTGAGTTGTGGGGATTATGTCAATTTTTATCTTTTTGCTGCTGTCCAATTTGAAAGGGTCTGCCAGGCTTTCATTTAGAATATTGCCCAAGGCATCAGAAGTGTTAGAAATCAACTCCCAGAGAAAAATATCCTTATTTGAATAGAAAGTGTTGATGATAAGGAACATGAGTTGAGTGATTTCTGCTAAAAGGCAAAGGTTTCCACCTCTTCCTCTCCATGGTGCACTTCTTCAGGCGTCTTGACAGGAAAGCCAAGTTGTTGTACAAAGCAAGTGGGCCCTGACCACATCTGACTCCCAGAACAAGCCTAAGCTGTGCAGCAGTGACTCATTATTAAAATCAGTTATAGGTGTTACTTATTTTTGTTGTTTCAGTGATAAATGTCCGTGAGAAACATTTTTAAAGAAAAGGATGCTTCCCTTGGGCCATAGTTTTAGAGGTTTTGGTCCCTGGTCCTGATTGAATTGGTTTTATGACCATGGTCAAGTAGAAATAATAGTAAAGAGGGCATGAAAATGAAAACTTTTACTTTGGCTCCCTAAAGCAGAAACAATGCCTATGTAGACTTCCTAATTCCATCCTTTTACTCATTCTCAGCTCTTGGGCTAAAAAATGAGGCTAATACTAAGCATAGGTTTTCTCATTTAGTCTTCCCATAGTTCTCATAGACACACTTAGACAAAACATGCACTTATGTCTAGGTTATACTGTTTAGGCAGTCCTCCCTTAAACAGTCACCATAGACACACCTGGCCACAAACATACACTTTTCTATCTCCTAAGAAACTCTCTGTCCAATTTAACCCTCTGTCCAGTTAACTGTAACCATAACATCACTCTGAGACATCAGGTTTTGAGATAGAAAAGGCTTTTCTTTTAGATCTTGACAATATATTTCTCTATCTTTTCTTCTTTAAACAAATCATCAGTCTAAAATGTGCTAGTGAAAAGTTGTCAGATTGGACAATACATAGAGGAATTTTCATCCAGCACACCTTTAATCCCTCTGGCTAAAATAAAGATGTGCCTTTAGTTCATACTTTTAAATATCCCATAGAATGAAGGTAAAATTAGTTTGTATAAGGAAGCACCCAGATTTGAAAGTGACATCTAATGGAGGGGCCGATAAAGTCATAGATCAGAGAAATATTTGACAGAATGAGTCAGAGATAGGCTATACCCAATTCTGATAAGAACATACAGGAAAAAAAATCTATTTAAGAACAGTACTATAAAGATGACACAGTACAGTAGAGTAGGGTTCAGTAGAAAGTTCAGTAGAGAAGACAGTACAGGAGAGCTGAGGTCAATACCAAACAGTTTAGCAGTTGCTGCCGTTCGGTTGAGTTCTTTCAGTTTGGTGTCGTTCAGTTCATGGAGTTCAGAAGCAGAGCTATTCAGGTGAAGACGTAAGAAGCCAGTTTCAATCAGTCAGTGTGGAGAAGAGTTTTGAGCAAGAACATCTGAGTTGAACCAGCCAGCAAGAGTTCAGAAGGAAGTAGAAAGTGTAAGCGTGTTTTTCAGTAAGCCTCAGAGATGACAATTACATCAGGTGAATAAAAGATACCTTAACAACAATAGAAGTTTGTCCCTGAAACATTTTGATATATGAGTAATTCTGTCACCATAGCTAATAGATAATTCGTCTAAACATGGTCAGCTTATTGGAAGACAAATTATATTATCTCCTATGATTGTAAATGCAAATGATTCTCAAAGAGAAAACTAATTTCTGAGTTTCAATAAACACTTCATCATTTTCTCTGAGCTTTTTTTGCCTAATAGAAAAATGAAGAGTAGACATTTAAGAAAACGAGGTGTAAAGAAAGGCACACAAATTTCAATGTAAATGGAAAGGGCTACACCTTGTTTTTTTTCATATTCAGCGGATACTTCCTGAATACATGCAGGGAAGAGTGCTTCACACAATACATTAAAAAGAAAATGAATCAAAACAAGCTCTAAGTAAAAGATACAAGGCAATAAAAAGTAGCCACAATCAGAATTTAAAAGTATGCCTGCTTACATATTAAAACAATATTGTGATGCAAGTGTAATGTTGCTATAATAAAACTCCAAATTTATATCACTCAATAGTTTGGAAACTACAAACAATATTATTTTACCTAAGTGTTAACAATGAAATAATCTATCCCTTTTTCTATTTTCTTTTTCCACTCTATCTATCTATCTATCTATCTATCATCTATCTATCTATCTATCTATCTATCTATCTATCTATCTATCTATCTAATCACTTCACAGCCTGATCCCAGTCCCCTTTCTCCTCTCCTTTCAGTCCCACCTTCATCCTCCCTTTCTTTTGTTTTTAATTATACTTTATTTACTTTGTATCCCCCCTCCAGTTCCCTCCCTCCTCCCTTTCCAACCCTCCTTCCCTCCCCTTTCTCCACACACTCCCCTCCCCAAGTCCACTGGTATGGGTGGGTTTCTTTTTCTTCCTTCTGATACTAGTCTGTTAGGTCTCATCAGGAGTGGCTGCATTGTCTTCCTCCGTGGCTTGGTGAGGATGCTCCCCCTTCAGGGGGAGGTGATTAAAGAGCAGGCCAATCAGTTCATGTCAGAAGCAGTCCCTGTTCCCATTACTATGGAACTCACTTGTTGAGACTTATGGCCAAACTTTGGGCAGAATGCGGGGAATCTTATGAAAGAAGTGGGAAATAGTAGTAAGAGCTGGAGAGGAAAGGAGGTCCACAAGGAGAGCAACAAAACCAAAAAATTTGAGCACAGGGTTCTTTCCTGAGACTCATATTCCAACCAAGTACCATGCATTGAGATAACCTAGAACCCCTGCACAGATGTAGCCCATGGCAGTTCAGTGTGATCCTCCCTTTCTAACCAGTCATCTGTCTCCTTCTCAAAGAAGGAGGAGCCTAGCCTAATGTTGCAGCAGAACTTAAGCACATCCTCTCCCAAAGTGGTCAGACAATGTAACCCTGAAAGGCAGGCTACAGAGTCAGAGACAGGCCTATTCCCATTGGTAGGAGATATACATGATGACCAAGCTGCACATCTACAAAATATGTGTAGGGGATTTGGTCCAGCCCACACATGCTATTTAGTTGGTGGCTCAGTCTCTGCGAGCCCCCATGGGTTCAGATAAGTTTACTCTGTAAGTTTTCTTGTTAGGTCCATCACCCTTCCGACTTCCTCAGTTTTTCCTCACACTGTTCCACAAATTTCTTTTACGTCAGTCTACTGTTTGGTTGTGGATCTTTGCATCTGCTTCCATCAGCCGCAGGGTGAAGCCTCTCAGAAAGCAGTTATGCTATGCTCCTGTCCTGGCACAGCAAGTCCCAGCAGTGCTAAATGCATCCTTTCCCACTAAGGCCAGACCAGGAAGACCAGCTAGGGGAAACTGGTCCAAAGTCAGGCAACAGAGTAAAAGATAGCCCCTATCCCGACTGTTACAAGATACACAGTTATTTTAGACTCCTGTCTTCAACCATAGCAGAATATCATTAAAGTGTCAGGGGTTGGTGAGCTCTCTCCCATGGGGTGTGTCTCAAGTTGGGCCAGCTATTGGTTTACCATTCCCTCAATCTCTGTTTCATCTTAATGCCTACAATTCTTGTAGGCAAGTCAAAGTTTGAGTCAAAGGTTTTACAGTTGTTTCGATGTCCCCATCACTAGGGCTCTCCCCTGACTACAAGAGGTAGTGACTTCAAGCTCCATATCCACTGCTGCTAGGAGTCTCAGGTAGGGTCATCACCATAGCCTCATAAAACAGGCAGGTGGATCAATGCAATTGAATCAAATACCCAGAAATAAACCCGAAAAATTATGGACACCTGATTTTGAAAAAGAAGCCAAAACCATACAATGAAAAAACAAAACAAAAAGCATCTTCAACAAATGTTGCTGGTCTAACCAGATGACTTGATGTAGAAGAATGCAAATAGATACTTATCAATCATTCTGCATACAACTCAACTCCAAATTGATCAAAGTCCTCAATATAAAACTGTATACACTGAAGGGAACTGTATAACAGAAGGGAAACTGGAGGAATAGCCTTGAACTCATTGGCACAGGAGACAAGTTCCTGCACAGAGCTCCAACAGATCAGGCACTAAGATCAATGATTAATAAACAGGACTTCATTAAACTAAAAAGCTTTTGCAAGGCAAAGAACATTTTCAATAGGACAAAATAGCAGCCTACAGTATGGGAAAAGATCTTCACCAACCCTATATCTGACAGAGGGCTAATATCCAGAATATATAAAGAACTCAATAAATTAAACACCGATAAGCTAATAACCTAATTTAAAAAAGGGGGGGCGGTCAACAGAGGAATATAGAATGGCAGAGAAACACCTAAAGACATGCTTACTGTTCTAAGTCATCAGGGAAATGCAAATCAAAACAACCCTGAGATTTTACCTTAAACCCATCTAATCCATGGCTTAGATCAAAAATGCAAGTGACAACACATGTTGGAGAGGTTGTGGACAAAGGGGAACCCTCCTCCATTGCTAGTGGGAGTGTAAATTTGTATATCCACTTTGAAATTCAATCTGGTGTTTTCGACAATTAGGAATAATGTTACCTCAATATCCAGCTTTTCCACTCTTAGGCATATATCTAAAATATGCTCAAGTATACAAGGACATTTGCTCAACAATGTTTGTAGCAGCTCTATTCATAATAGCCAGAATCTGGAAACAACTTAGATGTCCTTCAATGGAGGAATGGATACAGAAATTGTGGTACATTTACAAAATGGAATATTACTCAGCTATTAAAAACAAGGAAATCATGAAATTTGCAGGCAAATGGTGGGAACTAGAAAAGATCATCTTGAGTGAGTTAACTCAGAAGTAGGAAGATACACATGGTATATATTCACTCATAAGAAGATATTCGCCATATAATATAGGATAAGCATACTAAAATCTATACTGATAAAGAAGCTAAACAACAAGGAAGACCCTAGGGAAGATGCTGAATTCTCATTTAGAAGGATAAACATGATAGACATCAGAAGCAGGAGAAGACAAGGAACAGGACAGGAGCCTACCACAGATGGCCTCTGAAAGACTCTATCGATCTCAGGAAAGACCGCTGTGCTCAGATTTTTTGGTTCTGTTGCTCTCCTTGTGGAGTTCCTGTCCTCTCCAGATCTTAACTGTTTCCAACTTCTTTCCTAAGATTCCCTGCACTCTGCCAAAAGGTTGCCCATAAGTCTCAGCATCTGCATTGATAGTCTGCAGTGCAGAGCCTTTCAGAGGTCCTCTGTGTCAGGCTCCTGACTTGTTCCCTCTTTTCTCCTTCTTCTGATGTCCATCCTCTTTGACTTTCTGGATAGTAATTGACCAAGGACTATGCATGGAGATAACCTAAGACCCCTGCACAGATGTAGCCCATGGCAGTTCAGTATCCAAGTGGATTCTATAGTAATAGGAACAGGGACTGTCTCTGACATGAACTGATTGGCCTGTTTTTTAATTACCTCCCCCTGAGGGGGGAGCAGCCTCACCAGGACACAGAGGAAGATAGTGCAGCCACTCCTGATGAGACCTAATTGACTAGGATCAGAAGGAAGGAAAAGAAGTCCTCCCCTATCAGTGGACTTGGGGAGGGGCATGCATGCAGAGGGTGGAGGAAGGGAGGAATTGGGATGGGAAGAGAGAGGGAACCAGAGGGGGGATACAAAGTGAATAAAGTGTAATTAATATAGAATTAAAAAAAACTAACTAGCAAAAAAATAAAAAGAAAGAAAGAAAAAAGAAAAACTCTATTGAGGTATTGAAGCAAAGGTTGAGACTCACACTAAACTTTGGGCAGTGTACAGGGAATCGTAGGAAAGAAGGGGGAAATAGAAAGACCTGGAGGGGACAAGAGCTCCAAAAGGAGACCAACAGAGACATAAAAACTAGCTCTGTGGTCCCTGAAGAGAATGATATCCCAACCATGAACAATGCATGGAGAAGACCTAAAACCCTGACTCAGATGTAGCCCATAGACTCAGTTTCCAAGTGGGTTCAGAAGAGCAGGGGCTCTCTCTGATATGAACTCAGTGGCTGGCTCTTTGATCACCTCTCTCTGGGGGTACAGCCTTACCAGTCCACCAAGGAAGACAATGCAACCAGTCATGATGAGACCTGCAAGTCTAGAGTCTAATAAAAAGGGAGGAGGACCTCTCCTATAAATGGACTATGGGAGGTACCTAGGGGGAGAAGAGGGAGGGAGGGTGGGACTGGGAGAAGATGCGGGAGGAGGCTACAGCCAAGATACAAATAGAATAAATTGTAATAAATGACAGTAATAAAAAATGAGAAAAAATATGGCTCAAAAAATAAAAATAAAAGAGTGTATCTTCCTCTACTAGCTTTCATAGTTTATTTGCTTAGAATGTCATTTCTATCCTTTCTCTGTTAGTAAGAATATATCTTTACCAATGAGATAAGATTTCTTTGGACAATAAAGACTTTATCTTTATTGTCATCTTTAATCTAAATCTCATCTTTAATCTAATCAGCCAGTCTCTTTGTTTTATGTAGAGTTAAGACTGTTTACATGAAGGGTGAGTATTAAATTGTGTGTGCTAGTTTGTTTTCTTGCTTTAGAAACTCCATGGCTAGTTCATTAATACTATTTCATATATTTCCTAATTCCTTCCTGTGTAGTTTTCCATTGAGATTTCCTCTTTCTAATAATTTTCATTTCCCCTTTTTATGATTTTTATTGAAAAAAAGATTCTTCTTTCATATAAAACATTCCAATCACCACTTCCTCCACTCTGCCCAGCTCCTCCCTCTTCCCCTCTTCCCCAGGTTTCCTCCCCCTCCATTTCCCCTTTAGAAGAAAGAAGGCCTCCAAGAGACAAAAGCCAAACAGAGCAAAACAAGGTATAATAAGACAGGAAGGAAGAACATGGGAAAGCTGGTCCCAATGCTATGAGCACAGGATAGCCAGCCCTGGCAAAGAGGGAGAGCTGGCACTCGTGATTCTAGTGCAGGAGAGCTGGCAGGCAGACCAATTCAGCTACCATCCAAGCCGAGATCCAGGCCTTTGAGTTCTCCCAGCTCAACATCGATCCCATCTATGAACTGCAGTTGTGTGTAAAGGGGCTAGTCCTGAATAACCAAAACTTTAGGATCTGTATGACACAGGACAACAACTGGATCTACAAAAGGAGGACAGGTGAGGCTCCAGTATTGATAGTATAGCAAAAACAAAGGCTTCAAACCACACCACAGCTTTTTTTTTTTTTTTTTAATCAGGTCCCGCCTCTGAGAAAAAGGTATTGGACGGTCTGATGCTCTTTGGGTGGATGACACCTAAATGAACATCGGTACAAAGTCCCAATTTATTTCTAATATCAGAGATCAGACCTCTACTCTTGCCTGATGTGTCTAAAACAAAAAGGGGAAACTGTAGAGAGCTGCGGAATGCTATGCCTTAAAGATGGAGCTGGTTTCCGCCTTCCACCTTCCCGATGGTGAGTGCTCTCTGTCACGAACAACTCCACATTTGGCTAAGGCCGAGGATCTGGCTTGCTTCCATGTAGGTGGACCTATCTGCATTGCCCCCGTGGCACGCCTGGGTTGGCTACCCAGAGGCTATTTAAGCTGTGGGCTGGCTTTCCCCGGGGTCCGAGGATTGTTCAATGTTCCTGAATAAACTGCAAAAAAAAAAAGAAACTCCATGGCTAGTTCATTAATACTATTTCATATATTTCCTAATTCCTTCCTGTGTAGTTTTCCATTGAGATTTCCTCTTTCTAATAATTTTCATTTCCCCTTTTTATAATTTTTATTGAAAAAAAGATTCTTCTTTCATATAAAACATTCCAATCACCACTTCCTCCACTCTGCCCAGCTCCTCCCTCTTCCCCTCTTCCCCAGGTTTCCTCCCCCTCCATTTCCTCTTTAGAAGAAAGAAGGCCTCCAAGAGACAAAAGCCAAACAGAGCAAAACAAGGTATAATAAGACAGGAAGGAAGAACATGGGAAAGCTGGTCCCAATGCTATGAGCACAGGATAGCCAGCCCTGGCAAAGAGGGAGAGCTGGCACTCGTGATTCTAGTGCAGGAGAGCTGGCAGGCAGACCAATTCAGCTACCATCCAAGCCGAGATCCAGGCCTTTGAGTTCTCCCAGCTCAACATCGATCCCATCTATGAACTGCAGTTGTGTGTAAAGGGGCTAGTCCTGAATAACCAAAACTTTAGGATCTGTATGACACAGGACAACAACTGGATCTACAAAAGGAGGACAGGTGAGGCTCCAGTATTGATAGTATAGCAAAAACAAAGGCTTCAAACCACACCACAGCTTTTTTTTTTTTTTTTAATCTTTTGGTGAAGTTGCTAGTACAAGGTACAATATGGAGTGATGGGAAGATGAGAGGGATTAGGGTACCTTTGAGAGAACCTGGCTAAATAAGCCTGACAAACTCCATGACAAGCCTCATTTTCTTGCTATACAGAACAGGCCTAAAAGTTACAGGAAGAATCACAGAAAAAGGGCAACCAATGGGAAACTGCCAATACATCTGGCCTGGGGAATATAAGGGTGCTTAACTACGGGTTTACAAAGCACATAAGTACTGACCAGAATCATCAGGGCACCAGTAGCTTCCATGGGCACCAGGCAATCCCAGTCGAGATTATAGAGCAATAGTTGGAATTCTCATTTCTGGCTTTAAAAGGGGACTTCAACTTCCCTTGGGGTCAATGCCATATTTTAAAGGTGGTGACACCAGCATGCTGGACTAACACAGAATAAATGCCCTTTGTTTTTTGCAAGCTACTAGAGTCTGGGGTCATTCTTTCAGCGAATTCCTGACTCTAACACCGGAAGCGAAATTCACGAAGAATCAATAGAATGATTAAAATAATAATAATAATGAGGCCAAAGCCCTCATATCCGGGCTGGAAAAGGCTATGCAAAAAGAGGGAAAAGAGTCCCAAGAACAGGCAAAAGAGGCAGATATAACATCTGCTTCCACTGGTAGGAGTCCCACAAAAAAACAAGATAACAGCCATAATTTGTATGCCAAGACCTGGTACAGACCCATGAAGGTCCCTGATTGTCACTTTGTCTCTGAGCACAAAGGATGAGCCCTGCTTAGTTGATTCACTGAGCCATGTTCTCATGGTACCATCTATCCTCTCTGACATGAATTCGTTGTCTGGCTCTTTGATCACCAACCTCTGATTGGGGAACAGCCTTACCAGGCCACAGAGGAAGACAATCAACCAGTCCTGATGAGATCCTTTCCACAGGGTTTCTTATTTGAGGTTGGTCTGATGCATGTTACTGGCCTTCAAGATCTGGTTACACCTATCCTTGTTTTGTAAACCTGCCTAAGACATACCTTATTGGTTGATAGAATGGCCTATCCCTGGGCTGGACAGAATGGGGCAGGTGTGACTAAGGTTCCGGGGCTTGGAGAGGACAGAAGAATTATAGGAGACAGATGGACAGGAAGAGAAGAGCTAGGAAGATGTCATGATGGGATAGATGAAGAAGGAACCACTTGGGCTCTAAGGATTCTAGTAATGGTGTGAAAAGGCCCAGGTGAAGAATACAAGCATCTTGGGATCATGAATGGGAGGTAGACCACATGAGGAGGATTAAGGTGTATGGCATTGAGTGGGGGCCTCTGAGCTACATGGTGAGGTTACTGACCCGTCATAAGTGAAATATCTCCCCAGCCCAAGGTATATACGGTAATTATAAAATATGACATGTGTCTGTGTCTTCTTATTTTTGAAAATGGTTTAATAATACCTCTGTGTTAATCTTAGGGCTAATCATAAATATTACATAGCCCAACACTCATTTTTTTTCTTAATTTACAACAGTTTTACAATCTTCAAGGGTAAGGAACGTGGAGACCACCCACTGAGACATCCTTTGTGAACTGTGGCTGTGGGTCTCTGCATCTGCTCACATCTGCTGCTGCAGGGAGCCTCTCTCATGACGACCAGACAAAGCACCAAGCTATAAGTATAGCAGAATGCTGTATTATTAGGAATAATTTTTAGGAATAATTTTATTAATATTCTTGTTATGCTTAGATATCTGGTGTTGTTCTATTAGGCTTGTGGTAGTAAATTATATGTATTTTTTTTCTCTAAAATAGTTATGAAGTCCCTCCTTCCCCTTTGCTTGTATGTCTGGTGCAGGGTTAGCCATTTCTTTTACTAGGAACTTTATGCTAGAATTTTATTGCAGGGATTTCCCATACCATTTTTCTGCAACTCAGTTTTCTCTTCTATTCCAAATATTATAGACTTACTAGCTGGTTGTGATCCTGAGGTCTAGATCGCGGTGTTCATAGTTTGTCGTTTTACTGTTTTCCAATTCCTCAGCACTGCCTTTAATCTCTGATCATCTTTGTCCCATATTTTCAGCATGCTGGTAAAGATTTCTGTTCAGACTTTATTTGAATAAGGGTTGAATTTTCTTAATCACTGCATATATATATATATATATGTATATATATTTAAGAATTTCTAACCATATTTTGTTGATTTTCTAACCTAAATTGCTGAGTTTCTCTTATACGACTTTAACTTCTTTAGTTCTGTCTTTCAAATCACTTTGATTGTTACTAAGAGTAAGCTCAATTTCAAATTTCGATTTTTGTTTTTCTTTATCCCTTTAAACAATTTCATTTTCTTTAGATTCTTTTTTTTTTTTTTTTTTAGAAAAGCATTTTGAGATTGAGGGATGTCATTATGTCATTTTTCCTTGAATTTTCTTATTTCTGAGGAACTGACTTCACTGGTCCTTCAGGCCACTTCTTTTTTTTTTCTTTTATTTAA
The DNA here is from genome assembly GCF_030254825.1 of Meriones unguiculatus. Classification (NCBI taxonomy): domain Eukaryota; kingdom Metazoa; phylum Chordata; class Mammalia; order Rodentia; family Muridae; genus Meriones; species Meriones unguiculatus. Next base: position 93,068,850 of record NC_083357.1, on the reverse strand, counting down.
ACTAAATTTTTATTGTTTTATATATTAGTTACAGTTTATTAACTCTGTATCCCAGCTGTATCCCGCTCCCTCATTCCCTCCCAATCCCATCCTCCCTCCTTCATCTCCTCCCTGACCCTTTCATAGTCTACTGATAGGGGAGGACCTCCTCTCCTTTCATCTGACCCGAGCTTGTCAGCTATCTTCAAAACTGGTTGCAATGTCCTCCTTTGTGGCCTAGCAAGGCTGCTCCTCACTTGGTGGGTGGGGAGAACATCAAAGAGCCAGCCATTGATTTCATGTCAGGAATAATCCCTGTTCCCCTTACTAGGGTACCCACTTGGATACTGAGCTACCATGGGCTACATCCCAGCAGGGGTTCTAGGTTGCATCCATACATGGTCTTTAGTTGGAGAATCAATCTCAGAAAAAGCCCCTGTGCCCAGATATATTTGGTCCTTCTGGAACTCCTATCCTTTCCACGTCATACTAACTCCCCCTTCTTTCATATGATTCCCTGCACTCTGCCAAAGGTTTGGTTATGAGTCTATGCATCTGCTTTGATACACTGCTAGGTAGAGTGTTTCAGAGGCCCTCTATGGTAGGCTCCTGGGACTTCATGAAACAGAAGGTTTTCTGTAAAGCAAAAGACACTGTCAGAGCAAAACAACAGCCTACGGACTGGAAAAGGACCTTCACCAATTCTATATCTGACAGAGGGCTGATATCCAGAATATATAAAACACTAAAGAAGCTAAAAAGCAATAAATCAAGCAATCCAATTAAAAATGGGGTACAGAGCTAAACAGAATTCTCTGTAGAGGAATATAGAATGGCAGAGAAACACTTAAAGAGATGCTCAACATCCTTAGCCATCAGAGAGATGCAAATCAGAATGACCCTGAGATTTCACCTTACACCCATCAGAATGGCCAAGACAAGTCCACTTCTTAGTTACTCCACTGGATTTCCCCATGTTGTAAAAGCACAGTAATAAATATCCATGCTGAAGGGTATGATGACACATGCACCTCAGGGTTTAGGGCAAGCAACTGATTAATTGGTGTCTATATTACATAAGGCCACCTGAGCAGTTCACTACTCACTGATCTCAGAGTTTTTATATACCGCTTGGGTATAAACTATCCAGTGGAAAAAGGACTGGAAATTAAGGTTATTGTTGGACATAAGCTTACTGTTCTTTGTTCCACTTAGCAACAAGTCAAATATGGCAGGGCAGAAATTCTGGATGTTGAGCAATCAGCAGTTGATGAACTTGTACCTTGAAGTTTCTGCAGTACTGCAGAGGTGATGGGGCCTCTCCTTTTCACAGAGTGCAAAGCACCTGACACCTGAGATCTAACTGCTAAAACTTCCCAGCAGTATGCTTCTGACTTCTACTCTCTACAATGCACCTGGAGGCTCTCTCTCATCCAGCAACTGTGACAATGCCTCCTCAGGCTACTAACTTGTTATTCTACCTTATTTTCCTGTTCTAAAGTAGCTCTATTTCAAGTAACTGTCTCTCTCTCTCAAGTGCATTACTTGATGCAGTATTCTGAGTTATGGGAGCGCTGTGCTACATTTCTTTTTCTCAAAAGTAGCCTGCCATGGAAGAGAAGTCATTTATGGATATAAAACGTGTTCTGAGGTTTAAGCTCAGGAGAACTCTTTGCTTCTCCTGGGGTTAGGCCTAAGAGTACTTGGTCATCAGTCTTACTCTGTGGTTATACTTTTGGATTTTCCTGCACTGAAAAAAAAATACTAAGCTTGTATTTTCAGACTGATTCCATTTTTTTTTCTCCACCATTTACTCCACCAGGCCTGTTAGCTCCCCTGACTTCTCTTTCTTGATTTCTGATGTCCCTCCAATATTTTTCACTTTGAAATGTGGTCTCCCTTTGTTATCAGAACTCTTCTCACCTATGGTAAGGTGGAAAAGAGACCTAGACGTCACTATTATCACATTGCCATCTATGACTGCTATTATGTAATTTTATTTATTAAATCTCTGTTACTTAGCCATATAATAATAATACATGTGTAACAACACACAACAGACAAATATGCTGATAAATATTGTAATCCCAGTCACCTGCAGGTTGAGGCTGTGAGTTTACAATAAGCCTGAGCTACAAAGGAAACTGTATCTAAAGAACAGCAACAATAAAACAACAGGATGCCTTTGGGCACCAGAGTAAGGAAACATCAATGATCTCAGCTATTATTTCAGAAACAACAACAGAGAACAGGACTTTTTTTATTCTTTTCTGTTAAAGGAGTTTTAGGCTTTTGGTCATGGGAAACTGAGAATAGTGATGTTTACCAGCCAGTAAGGAGTAATCAATCATAATCATTTTGTGGTTATTTTCCATGATTTTAGGAGACGAATTATTTGTGGTAAGTCAAAAGCTACAGGTGATCTGAATGGCTCCCTCCAATGGTAAACTGCTACATAGCAAGAGGTCCTGAGCACATACCCATCCTATATGTTCAAAGCCTGACCTCCTGATCATCGTTCATCCCAACTCAGCGTTATGCTCAGGTTTGTTATGCAACTTCACATTTTATTAATCTCCCTAGATATTTGCCAAGAATTAAACTCTGATTATTTTCTGTGACATGAGGACAATTAATGAGAACAATTTGCAAATATCTTTCAGTGAAATGAAGTAAAGTGAAGCTAACAAAGATTTACTGCTGCTCTAGTTGTACAGTTTGTAGAAACTCACCTATATTTTCTAAGAAGTATTATTTGTTCATAGGACAGTTTGGGCTGTACATTATTCTCTTAAGACTTGCCATCTTTTCAACTGTGAAAATTTTTAGACAAGTAGACAATTAGATTTTGCAGGAAAAAGGTGACTGTGTTTGTAGTCACAGGGATTGGGGAAGGTGAAGCTTGACACAACAGGGGCTTCTAATATGACTTTAATGTTACTTATAATTAAAAATAGTTTATGCCATTTCATAAAAATAAACTTTAAATTTAAAACATTTTTATCTCAAACACCAATTAAAGTTATGGTGTTTTTCTGTTTTGCCATAACAGCATCATACATATGTAAGCATGCAATTTGATGGAGCAAAACCTGTTATATTGCCTGAATGCTTAGTTATCCTATTCATTGTACCACTAATGATGACAGTGGAACTTTCATTCATCCTCCCTGCTAACATCTAATTTTCAAAGGAGACTTCAAAATGTTCCTAATCTAAAACATTATGGTAAAATATGGATTTTGTGATTTTCATATGAGAAAAAAATCTTTATAAGAATCAGGAGAAAACAGGAAACAGGACAGGAGCCTACCACAGAGGGCCTCGGAAAGACTCTACCCCACAGTGTACAAAGCAGATACTGAGACTCATAACCAAATTTGGACAGATTGAAGGGAATCTTAAGAAAGAAGGGGGAGATAGTAAGACCTAAAGAGGATAGGAACTCCACTAAGAGAGCAACAGAACCAGGAAATCTAGGCACAGGGGTCTTTTCTGAGACTGATACTCCAACCAAGGTCCATTCATGGATATAACCTAGAACCCCTGCTCAGAGATAGCCCATGGCAGCTCAGTATCCAAGTGGGTTCCCAAGTAAGTGAAACAGGTACTGTCTCTGCATGAACTCAGTGGCTGGCTCTTTGACTGCCTTCCCCTCATGGGGAAGCTGTCTTGCCAGGCCACAGAGGAGGACAATGCAGCCAGTTCTGATGAGACCTGATAGGCTAGGGTCAGATGGAAGGGGAGGAGGACCTCCCCTATCAGTGGACTTGGAGAAGGGCAGGGGGGGAGATAAGGGAGGGAAGGTTTGATTGGGAGGGAATGAAGGAGGAGGGTACAGCTGCGATACAAAGTGAATAAACTGTAATTAATATAAAAAATAAACATTTAATTAAAAAAGAATAAAGCTAAGATGATAAAGAATTTGGAAATAAAAATAAAACTTATACATCTATGTTCTATCCAAAGTTCTTACTCAATATTTAAAACCAACTTTAGCACATATTCTATACTGTTTTACATGAAATAACCATTCCTTCTACATAAATTTCATGAGTTTATTTGAGAAATAATTACTTATTGTTTTTACTCCCTAAATTTTACCAAATATCTACCAAACTCCATTCAATTACTTTTTTCAAGAACCGTTTACATAGCATAAATGTGTGATGCCATGTTTATAAGTTATATTTTTTCATATTCCTTAGTCTAAATCTATTATGGCATGAATATTTAAAGCATGGACCTTCTTTGAAATTATTCAAAATTTTTGCTTTACAAAAGCTTTTCAGTTACATGAGGTCCTATTTATTGATTGTTGATCTTAGAGCCTGTGCTGTTGGTATTCTGTTCAGAAAGTTGTCTCCTGAGCCAATGAGGTCAAGGCTCTTCCTCACTTTTTCTTCTAACATCTTAGGTGTGTCTGGTTTTATGTTGAGGTCTTTGATCCACTTGTACTTTAGTTTTGTGCAGGGTGATTAATATGGATCTATTTGCATTTTTTTGCATGTAGACATCCAGTTAGACCAGCACCATTTGTTGAAGATGAATGAGGGAGGGGGCTAGAGCTGGGATACAAAATAAATAGATTGTAATTAATAAAAAAATAAAATTTAAAAAATACTGAAAACTTACACATGCCATGCAAGAGGATGTTTTATTTTCCTGACCTTCATGAATAATTTTTGCATTGCATTAGGTATTAACATTATTCCTAGGAACACACATGTGTTTGTGTCTGTAAGTGAGTGTGTGTGAGGGGGAGTGGGTAAGAGAGAGAGAGGGAGAGTGAAAAAGAGAGGAAAGAGAGAAATTTTTTACTACAATCAACCAGGTATTCTTTCATTAGCTCTTCAAAACCATTCACTTAAATGACATATTGTTTTTCACTTTCATGTTTCTACTTTCTTTTGTCATGGAAGCAATTTTTCTGTCTTGCCTTTATCTTCAGAATGATGACAGTTTGAAAGGTGCAGGTCACTTTAATTTTTAGATGGTCCCTCAATATGAGATTTTTGATAGTCCTTCACTATGAGATTCCTGTGCCATATAACTGGGGAGAAGGCTAAAGTGTTGTCATTTTCTTCTCATGCCATCCTTTTACATGAAAAATTATTTAATATCGTTGTATAAATTAAGATCTTTAGTGGGTCATTTGATGAGATGGTGCCTCCTAGTCCTTATCTCTACTTTGTCAATGATTTTGACGTTTTATAATCACAGCTCTTTTCAGAAAGATTTGGAAAATATATCTCATTTTCATTCATTGAGTAATTAAATTTTATTCATATGTTGTTACTGTATTCAGTTAATCAGGATTTGAAGGCATTCTTTTAATTACCCATATTTTTTGAATAAGATTCTTTTGACACTACTCCTATGTATAACTTGTAGATTTCCCTGGCATTAATGGAGTATCCTTATACTCCATGCTTATACGAATTTACAAACATATTTTCTTTCTCCCACGCTGGAAACCAGAAATTTCTGGTTTCTCTGGACACTCTGATATTTCTAATCAAAGGTAGTATTTTTAAAATATATCTTAGTGATCTGGTTTTTATTGCATTGTTTTGATTACTGTCTTTTTAAGTAAATGTGTAAAATGGGACATACAGAGTTTACATCTGTACTTATCTGAATGTATATAATGAAAGCTACAAAATTATGGAGATAACTCTATGTTGTATGTAAAACCCCAACTGTGATTAACTAGCTTTCTTACTCTCCAGCTTTATAAACCCACTCTCGTATGATGAGAATGTTGACTCCAAAATCCTTAGCACAATTCTCTGTTTAATCATCTGCTTTTTAGGTGATTTCCAGATGTTCCGCTATTTGTCTTATTTGGTAAAGATGGCATCTTTACTACATTCAGGTGCTCCTCACTGTGCTTGTAGACTTCATTTCCCAATATTGTGCTAAGTTCCTGAAAAGCGTATCATTTTTCATACTTGTTAAGTAATAAATTGAAATTTAAAAATCATCACATTTTATATTATAAAACTCCACAGATGCCTCCATGTTCTACTTCATCACAGTCAGTATAATTTTACATATATTTCATAATCATAATTAATAACAATAGCTACACTTACTAATAGATTTTTGCATTTATTATATATCTTATATTAACTTAGAATTTCTATGTGCTTATTATACTTATCTAAGACTCAATTTTCTTGTGAAAATCATCTTCAGAAAATAAGAAAAGAGATTCATATGAAAGTTTGTTGGAAACACTGCTTTGGGCTGAACCTGAATGAAATTAAAGTGCTTCAAACAGAGGACAATGTTTCTGAGCAGTCTTATATGGTCTGATATGTCAGGACAATTTCCTGGCATAGTTTGAAATTTCTAATCAAAAGTAGTATTTAAAATATATCTAAGTGCTCATCCATCACTCTTGATATCAGGGAGAGCAATCCATTAAGGAAAAATAGAATATAAGCCCCCTCCCACCCCCACCTTAGGCATTGCTCTGTTAAACTCAGAATAAAACAACAACAAAATACTTTAAGAATTTATCCTAACTATCTAAGGCTATAGGGGTCAGACTTAAGATTCAAAATACAGGTATCTTTTAATACAAAGATACTCTTTCTCCACAAAGTTTAGGAACTAGAGTAAAACTTAGCTGTAGTCATATATAAGGTGAACACTGACAGAACTTGGTGCTCTCCTGAGAACTTCACTGGGTCCAGTAACATTGAAAAAGAGGGGAAAGGCCTCCAGGAAGAAATGCCATTAACGTTGCCACTAAGTGAAACCAGTTGCCCAGTTTTATGAAATTTTACCCCAGCGAGCAAGGTCAATTGTATTTCAAGACTGTTCATCAAAGAGGAGAGAAGAAAGGAAATTTGTCTGCCTTTTGTCTTTTGTTTGTGCAGGTTTCTCTTCTCTATTCCTGGTTGTGAATTTTTAGGTGAGTTGTTACCAGTCTGAAAAGGATGTTAGTTGTACAAGCTTATAGGGGTTCCTAACTGTTACAGAATAATGATATCACAGTTCTCTGGATTGTCATAAATATTACAAATTCATAGGATGAGAAAGCAGATTCTGAATAAACATGTTTGATAACTTTTCATTTTCCTTTTTATTAATGGAATTATTTTTAATTTAGTCTTACAAATGAATATATCTGATTTTATCAAATTATGCCAACTAATAAAAATGGGTGTATATTGCATTTTGAACTCTAAAAATATATATCTAAGTGATATAGTTTTCATTTATATGGCATTGTTGTGATTAATATGCATTAATATTAACTAGTTTCTTTATATCTTTATTTATGAATTGATACAGTGTAATCTATAACCTATAATGTTATTGTAAATATAGTTATTGCGTTATTGTGATATACACCTAAGTCCTTGAGAATACAGCCATAACATAAGCTCTGCAGTTCTCTTCTATTTTTCCCTAGGATTATGCTTATTCTTTTTGCATATAATTTATAGACCTCTGACACTGAGAAGCTATCTATGTTATTTCTGACTTTATGACATCCTGATTACAATCTTAGCTGTACATATTTATTTTTGAACTATCCTAGAAAGTAAATTAAATGTTTATTTTATAAGTATTTGTTATATAATTTTCTTAAAATTTGACTGAGATGTTTTCATGCTGAATCATTTAGGTAGAATAATATACAAACTACTATGTTGGCTTTAATCTTCACTGCTTTAATCATTCAAAATTTAAGCAAAAATAAATAATCATTTTCTTTGCCTAGCAGTCTGCAGTATCTATTTCTATTCATAACCTAGTTTCTGTTCCAAAAGTTGGGTGGCAGTTGATATTTATTGGAACTAAATCCCATACCCTTGAAGGGAAGGTAAATATAAATACATTTGCATGTGTCCTTATTCCCTTTAAGGAAACAGATGGATGAATAGAGTGTGGAGTAGCTTGTGTTTAAGCAACGCTCAGTGTCACACACATGCCACTATGTATAGAAAAATCATGTCTCTTCTCACATGATTCTTCTTCAGTATATCCTTCACACATGCCAATTATCCTCCAGCGTTGAATATGCTCTTTCATTATCACATTTGGACAAAGGATAGAACAGAAATCAAGCCTACTCCAAAATGCTGTTTCAGAACACATTTGTCAAACAGAACATATGATACTTTTGTATTAATCTGTCAACAGAGCTTTGCTAGTGGGCTCATAACCTCACTCATTTGTCTTTATCTGCTTTGAAACTTCATGTTGTATTAGCTCTACAACACAATAAAAAAAATGGATTTTGAACTACATCCCTAGCTCATTGTTGTCACAATAAAACTACCATAATGTAGATATGAGCATATCTTATTGTAATAGTCCCCTGTTAATGAGTATTCATTTTCCTGTTATTTTTAACTCAAATTGAGGCCAGATGAAAGTGTATTACTTATTTTACTTCAATAAAAAATTCTGTCTTATTTTATTTTCTGATTTTAAGCTGAATTCTAATTTATTTCTTCTATTTTATTATCTATTTTTATTGATTTGTTACAATTTATTCAGTTTCAGAATTTCAGAAACTGGAAAATAGGTGTCTAGTTGTCTATCTGCAATGCCAACACTAAGGAGTTGAAGCTATGCTAAATGAGACCCCATGCTAACAACAACAGAAAAAGAGGATGAGAGTGAATATGACTGAAATATAATATGTACATATATGAAGATGTCATAATATATGTCATAGTGAGACTATCATTAAGTATAATATATCATAAAACATTTAAGAACTGAAAAAAAAAACAAATGGATTATTTATTCGACTGGAGTCTTCCAGGTGAAAATAAATGTTTCATAAAAAACTTTTTTTTTCTCTTCATTGAATCAGCTGGTATGTAAACGTAAGATGACTTTTCCTTGTGTCTACATATTTTTAAGAAGAAAACAGTTGCACTAAAATCAGTTTGTTTTACAAAAGAAAATGATTCTACTAATAAGTATTCATTTTATGCTCATGAAACTTAAGGTTAAATATTACATTCCAGAAAAGTTTATATTATTAGTTTGTGCCAGAAAAAAAGTGTTTTAGGTAGTAAGAGACCAAGTGCCAGGGGATTTTCTTGAGAATCAAAGTTAAAGTACCCCTGTTATGTAACTGAAGCCAACTCCTGTTTCTTTTCAGAGAGCTGTATTTTATTATTTTGGATCTTTAAATTCCATTTAGTATACAATCTTTTAGGTATATAACTAAGCAAATTTGAGATGAATTCCCAAGCAAGAGCATTCTGAATAACATCCATATATACTACTCATACTGCACATCATAACATTAAAAGGGTTGTAATTTGATTATATTTATCAATTATCCAAAAAACATTTCTTTTTATTTGAATCTCAAATTCTCATAAACATAGAATTCCATCATACATGATGTTATGACTGTGTGTTTTTTCACATTATTTTGTACTTTTAATAAAATCTTATCATGGATTTATAAATTATTAGGTAAATAAATCACTTGTTATTTCAGGACAAATGTGTGTGTGTGTGTGTATTTTAAGTATTCAAGAAAGAATTTCCATGACATAAACAAGTCAAAAGATTTATGTTCCCTAGGCTAGCTTTACAAAGAATATTGGAAGCAATACTTAAATACCAAAGTATGATAAGAGACAGATGCAGTGAAAAATTATAAAGAGCGTTCCTGAAACATTATGTCACCTGCACAGATTAACTCAAGTTGTTGTGACATTATGCACAAAACCTGTGAGAACTCAATCCAGACAAAATCTCAGCATGGAGAGGGTGTGATGTAGGCACAGAGTCCCACTTCTAGAAGAGGTATTGAAAATTGATAGCTGCTGGGAGAGAATTAGTTTTCTTTGCCTTTTGATTCCTGGTATGTTGATCATGTTCCAGGTTATATCCCCAAGTCTAAGACTATATGGAAAGCACATATTATGCTGAATATTTTATTAAAAAAACCCACAAAGTTTGGTGAATAACAATGGGGCTCTCAGCTGGGCATGGTAGGGCATGCCTTTTTTTATTAATTACAGTTTATTCACTTTGTATCCCCCATAAGCCCCTCCCTCCTCCCCTCCCAGCCCCACTCTCCCTTCCCCTTCTTCTTGCTTGCCCCTCCCAAGTCCACTGATAGGGGAGGTCCTCCTCTCCTTCCTTCTGATCTTAGTCTATTAGATCCCATCAGGAATGGCTGCATTGTCATCTTCTGTGGCTTGGTAGGGCTGCTCTCCCCTCAGGGGGAGGTGATCAAAGAACAGGCCTATCAGATTATGTCAGAGGCAGTCCCTCTTCCCATTGCTATGGAATCCACTTGGATACTACGCTGTCATGGACTACATCTGTGCAGGGGTTCTAGGTTATCTCCATGCATGTTCCTTGGGCATGCCTTTTATCCCAGCACTCAGGGATGCAGAGGCAGGTGGATCAATGTGAGTTCAAGGCCAGCCTAGTCTACAGAGTGAGTTCCAGGACAGCAAAGGCTACACAGAGAGATTCTTTCTCTAACAACCAAAATCAAACAAACAAAAACAAACAAAGAAAATAAAAGAAAAGAAAGGAAGGAAGATGGAAGAAAGAAAGGAAAAAGAACAGGGCTTTCTTATATAAGAAGAGTTAGCGAAAGAGAGTCAATAACATCAAAATGCAATGTGTAAAAGAATCTTCACCAATAGAAGGCTAATATCCAGTATATATAAAGAACTCAAGAAGTTAAACAACAGCAAATCAAGTAATCCAATTGAAAAATGGGGTACAGAGCTAAACAGAGAATTCTCAATAGAGAAATACAGAATGGCAGGGAAACACTGAAAGAAATTTTCATTGCCCTTAGTCATCAGGGAAATGCCAATCAAAATGTCACTGAGATTTCACCTTGCACCCATCAGAATGGCTAAAAAAAAAAAAAAAAAAAAAAAAATCAAGTGACAACACATGCTAGAGAGGATGTGGAGGAAGGGGAACCCTCCTCCACTGCTGGTGAGAATATAAACTTTTACAACCACTCTAGAAATCAATCTGGCACTTTTTCAGACAGTTAGGAATAGCGCTACCTCAAGATCCAGCTATGGATATATCCAAAAGAGGCTAAAGTGTACAACAAGGACATCTGCTCAACCATGTTTGTAGCAGCTTTATTTGTAAGAGCCAGAAGTTGGAAACAGCCCAGATGCCCCTCAGTTGAGGAATGGATACAGAAATTGTGGAACATCTACACAATGGAATATTACTCAGTGATAAAAAAAAAAACAAGGAAATCAAGAACCAAATAATCAATGGAAGTATTTTTTTCTGCATAATTGAACATAATTCTGCTCCATAATCTAACAACCTGCTACCTGTAATGTATTGAAAAGAAATTAAATCATTTTGAGGAAGATATTGGTATGCAGGTTTTCCCATTTCCATTGTAGTATTATTCACACTATCTAATGAGCAAAAAATATAATTAACCCATATATGTCTTCGTAGGTTACCTGATAAAGAAAATTGTGTGTACCTGTTTGTACTCATCTGTGTATACAAGGGAATACTAATGAAATACTTTATAGTATTTTCTATTATTAACGACCATATAGATAAACCTAAAATATACTATGGAGCAATACGGAATATCATCTAAACAGAGAAAAAGGAAAGTTCCACATATCCTTAGATATTGTGTAAAACATAAAAGAAGGGGTGATCTGAAAACAGAAGAATGCTAGTCACCTGAGATTGGAGGTGGGGAAGAAGGGAATGTTATCCACATAGGTAGAATTTCAGTAAGGTTGGAAGAATGATTTCAAGGATCTGCTATATAATATTGGTGATAATAACGCATTGCATCTTTGAATTCTGGGTAGGAGATCAATAGTTGTTGACAATACAATTGGCACGATTTTAAGACAACAGTAGTATATGCACCCAATTTAGCTGTTCTATACATAGAAATACTTCAGAACTATATATACCAGCTAAATACATCCATGTCAATTCATCAGTTAAAGTACATAAATAAAACTTAGAATCTGTTATTTAGATAACAAAAATAAGTGTAATACAAAGAATAAAACTTAACATTAAGTACTGAACTTAAGGAGTCCTGATATATACACCTGTGACAAATTTACCATGCTGATATATGATACTAACACTAGGAAAATGGGGAGAGAGTGATTTTTTTTGTTTGTGGGTTGGTTTGGTTTTATTTTTACTGAAAATAGATTTCATAAAATACATCCCATCACAGTTTCCCCTCCCTCCATTCTTCTCAGCTACCTCCTAGCTCCCATCTTTCCCAGATCTACTCTCTCTCCCCACTCTATCCAGTCTTTTAAAAGGAGCAGGAATTCAGGGTATGGCAGCCAGAAAAAAAAGATCAAGTAAGATGCAATGAGAAAGGACAAAAGCCTTTATATCAAGGCTGGACAAGACAACCCAACACGAGGAAATTTTCTTAAGAGCAGTCAATAGAGTCTGAGATACTCTCTCCCCAACTGTTAGGATTTCAACAAAAACACAAAGATAACAGCTGTAGCACATATGTAAGACCTGGCGCAGACCCATGCTTGACTCTTGATTGTCACATTAGTCTCTTTGAGGCCATATGATGAGGCCTGCTTAGTTGATTCAAAGGACTATGGTCTGTTTGTATCATCTATCCCCTTTGACCTCTACATTTGTTCCTCCTCTTCTGTGGCATTCTCATATCTGAGGGAAGGACCTGGTGGAGATCTGTTATTTAGACTGTCTGTCTGCATAATATCTTGATGTGGGTCTCTGCACCTGGGAAAAAGAGGTTAATAGAGCTGTGTACTCATTTCGAAGGTTTTCTGTAAATGTGGGATTTCCTGAGATAGAATATATTCTTTAAAATAGCATAATGGTTTTAAAATCATTTATTTGACCTAAGGGGGAAAATATCTTGGGACGTCTAAAGAACATAATTTATAAAGAGTAAGCCAGGTCTGGAACATATACCTGTGATTCTGGTATTTGGAAAGTAGAGGCAGGATGCAGTGGCAGAGTCCTAATGCAATGCAGACTACAGAAAAAGACCCTAAAAAACGAATAAAGAGAGAGAGACAGAGAGGACTGAGAACTGAAGCAAGGAAGGAAGGACGAAAGAAAGGAAAGAAGGAAGAGACAAAACTTTGATGAGAAACTTTGACTAATTCAACAAGTTCATTTAAATATTTTAAATTAGATAATCATTTCACAGTACTTTCAGCTCCTTTGTCTTTCTTAGGCAAGAGCTAAAAAGTAGAATCATAAGATATTAACATTGTTGCTATTTATTAAAATGGCTTTTATCATTAATATTTAATCAATTAATTAATGTAGCTTAAATTACTGTAGATTTCTTATGATAATAAAATTATTAATAAACACTTCTGTATGCAATCTTAAATAGGAAGTAGCACTGCAATTTTTCAAGCATTTCATTAAATAATCCATAAAGGCACACATGTTTGTAGTTTATACTCAGCAATATTAAGTTCAGTGTAAAATATTAATTTACTAGAAGTAATAAAAAATTTAATACTAACTAATAGCACAGTGAAATAAAATACACAGAAGATTAAAAACAAAAGTTAATTATATGTGTAAAAATAGTCAATGTTGTCTTTTATCTGTTAGAAATTGATTTTTATGAAAGCTAGCATAAAATGAACATTTTATTGTTTCTTGAGAATTGTATTCATGCTATTACACCTGAGTGATATCAGTAGTACACATAGAATACTATTCACACTGAGGTAGCATATACAAGTGATTTTCAACTGCATAATTTATGTTGTTCACATAGAATCTGTTCAAATTTTTACTTGGAAAATATTGTTAGATTTCAAACATACTTTAAGACCTGAGTAACAGAAGGGTGAAATCAATGCGAGTCAAGCAAAATACATTTATTTATAAATAACTATCATATTTCTACAAACTTCATAGTAAAATATTGCTGTTCAGGCTCCATTTCTCCACCCAGCCCAACCAGCAGATCCCGAGAGGAAAGGGGAAAGCGCGGAATGGCGAGAAGCAGAGGAGACCTCAGGGTGCTGAGTGTGAGACAGCTTCAGTGAGAGGATTCCTTTAACGGAAAGGAACAAAGGCTACTTACACCTTTATGGTGGGTAGGAGCTTAAGGGTTGAGTACACATTACTGGCCAGGGTCAGGGTGCTGAGGATGCCTCTTTCGCCTAAGGCGGAATTACAGGTGCTGCTGGACATTATATCTTACACGGGTAGAGGAAGCTTATCCTGGCTACAAGGCTACATGACCTCCTCCAAAGGGCAGAAATGTGGTGGCAGTGCTATGTGGGCTTGGAGATGCAAGCCATGGGCAGGGGAATGAATCCTTCTGCCGATCTCAGAACAAGATCTGTGTGGCTTGGGCCCTCCTTGATCTTACTCTTTCTCTGGGATGGCTCTTACTTCCTCCAATCTTCTGGCCGCACATACCATTGAAAGGCAGGCTTGATAGTGTATCTTTTTAGTCCCAACACACAGAAGACAGAAAGGCAATTCTACAAATGAAAATAATGTACATGAAGACAATTTCTCAACTGAGTAATGGCACATTTGGTCAAAATTCTGGGAAAACAAGGGAATGAATATTTGAATTGGGAGTGCATATTTCAGTAGAGACAAAGCATTGTCCCTCAATAGTAGAAATAATTCTCTGGTGTTCATTTACCATTAAAGATTGGGATATTCTGAAATTTTAACTATTTTGACAGTGGATGGTATTTCTTGTCCCCACGTCAGGAATATTGGCTGAAGACCTAAAGTTATTGACCAGAGGTTTAAAATTTTTCTAAATTTCAGTGGTAAAAGCAAAAACTTCCAGATGGCAGGGGCTACTTAAAACTTTGTGTGGTCGGTAGGAGTTGAAGGGGTGAGTGCACATTATTGGGCAGGACCAGGGTGCTGAAGATGCCTCATTTGCCTAAGCAGGAATTCCAGGTGCTGCTGGCCATTATATATCATGAGGGGAGAGGAAGACATAGATTGTTTTGATGGAGAACTCCAATTTAGATTTTCACTTCACATAATGTCTGGCTGAGGGTCTGTGCATCTGTTTCCATAGACTGTCTAAGGAAGTCTTTCTGATGATAATTAGATAAAGGCAGTGATCTATTCGTATAGCAGATTATCGTTAGGAATCATTTGATTGATAGGTTTTTAATTAATCTACGTATCTATCTATCTATCTATTTATTTATTTTCTTTGTTTTGTTTTTGGCCAGTGGTGTTTTGTTTTATCATAGGTCTCTGGGATATGTACTCTCTGGTTCTTGGTTACCCACACAGTATTGAGTATAGGTTCTTTCTTGTGGAAGGGGTCGTTAATAAAATCAGACAAGTTCTGAGCTACCAATGTTCTAGCACATTTTGTATGCAAGACAGGTTGTAGATCAAATGTTTGTGTTTTGTTTGGTGTCTACATTGTTCTTTCAGGAGCCTGTACACAATCAATCTGGTGCTTTCTCTAACAATTAGAAATAGCACTTCCTCAAGACAATTGCTCAACCATGTTTGTAGCAGCTTTATTCATAAGAGCCAGAACCTGGAAAGAACCCAGATGTCCATCAATGGAAAAATGGATACAGAAATTGTGGTACTTTTACACAATGGAATACTACTCAGCAATTAAAAACAAGGAAATCATGAAATTTGCAGGCAAATGGTGAGATCTAGAAAAGATCATCCTGAGTGAGGTATCCCAGGAGCAGAAAGACACACATGGTATATACTCACTTATATAGACCTATAAGATAGGATAAACATACTAAAATATGTGCACCTAAAGAAGATAAACAAGAAAGAGGACCTGGAGTAAGATGATCAATCCTCACTTAGAAAGACAAATGGGATGGAGAGGGAAAGTAGGAAAAACAAGTAACAGGACAGAAGCCTACCGCAGAGGGCCTCTGAAAGAATCTACCTAGCAGTGTATCAAAGCAGATGCGTAGACTCATAACCAAACCTTGAGCAGAGCGCAGGGAATCATATGAAAGAAGGGGGAGTTAGTATGACATAGAGAGGACAAGAGTTCCACAAGGACCAAATATATCTGGGCACAGGGGTCTTCTATGAGACTGTTTCTCCAACCAAGGACCATGTATGGATATAACCTAGAACACCTGCTTGGTTGTAGCCCATGGTAGCTCAGTAACCAAGTGGGTTTCCCTAGTAAGAGTAAGAGGAACTATTTCTAACATGAAATCAACAACTGGCTCCTTTAACACTCCCCCCCACTATGAGGGAGGAACAGTTCCAACCATTTGCCTGAAAATTTCATGATTTACTTTTATTATTATTATTATTATTATTGCTGAGTAATATTCCATTGTGTAGATATACCACAATTTCTGTATCCACTGCGTGGCATATGGGTTGTTTCCAGCTTCTGTCTATTTACTTTGTATCCCAGCCTTAGCCCTCTCTCTCATTCCCTCCCAATCCCACCTTTTCTCTTTCATCTCCTCCCTGCCCCTTTCCAAGTCCACTACTAGGAGAGGTCCTCCTCCCCTTCCATCTGTCCCTAGCTTATCAGGTGTCTTCAGGACTGTCCTCCTCTGTGGCCCAGCAAGACTGTATGACTGTGTGATGAATATGACACTGCGGCTTTTTTTTTTTTTTGAAGGGAAGTTGGTAAGGGCAGAAGACAGATACAAAGGAATGGGGAGATGAGTGGGATTAGTGCATGATGTGAAATTCACACACAAAAAAATCAAGAAAGAAATTTTAAAACATTGTTGGAATCTTGATGGAGATTGCATTGAATCTTTAGATTGCTTTAGTAGTGTTACTCTGTTGATCCTACAGATCCATAGCATGGAAAATCTTTCTATATTCTGAAGTCTTATTCAATTTTTTTTCTTCCAAAGACTTGAAGTTTTTATCAAGCAGGTTTTTATTTGCTTAGTTAGAGCTATGTCTAGATATTTTCTATTATTTGAGGTTATTTGTGACAATTGTTAATTCTTCATTTCTTTATCAGTGTTTGTAATTTGTTTATAAGAGGACTATGAGTTCCTTGGTGGAAATTTTTGGGTCATGTAAGTATATTATTATAACATTTGCAAATAAAGATACTTTAATACTTCATTTCCAATTTTAATGCTCTTGATCTCCTTTGCTTGTTTTATTAATTGACTAGAACTTCAAATTGAATAGATATGGAGAGAGAGAGAACAACCTTGTTTTATCCCTGATTTTAGTGGAACTGTTCTGCGTTTCTATCCATTAAATTTGATGTTGGCTATAGGCTTGCTCCAAACTGCTTTCATTATGTTTAGGTTCTCCTTGTTCTCCTAATCTCTCCAGGACTTTTATTATGAAAGGGGTGTTGAATTTTGTCAAAGGTCTTTTCTGAATCTACTGATATGAACATGTGGTTGTTTGTTTGTTTCCTTTCATTTTACTTATATGGTGGATTACTTTTACTGATTTTTATATATTGATCCATCTCTAGTCTAAAGCCTATGTGATCTTCATGGATAATCTTTTTGATGAGTTCTTGCATTTAACTTGCAAGTGTTTTATTGAGTCTGTTTGAGTCCATGTTCACAATTGAGTTTGGTCTGTAATTCTCTTTCTTTCTTGAGTCTTTATGTGGTTTGAGTATCACAATAACTGTGACCTCATAAAATAAATTGAGCAATGTTCCTTCTGTTTCTATTTCGTGGAATAATTTTAGGAGTAATGCTGTCAACTCTTCTCTGAAAGTCTGGCAGAATTTTGTTCTAAATCCATCTTGCCCTAGGATTCTTTTGGTTGGGAGACTTAATGATTGCTTATATTTCACTAGTGGTTATAGGCTTGTTTAAATTGTTTATCTGATTTTGATTTAATATTATTTTGTGGCATTTATTGAGAAAAATTTCCGTTTCTTTTAGATTTTTTAAACTTGGTAGTTAAAGTTTTCTAATTAATTTATTTACTTATTTATTTATTTATTTATTTATTTTACATTCTGATTAGAGCCCCCACCCTTCACTCTATTCTGTCCCATTACTCCTCCCTCTTCCCCCATGCCCTCTTCCATTTTACTCAGAAAAGAGAGCCACGCCTCCCCCCTCCCCCGTCACAACATCCCACTCCTGCTCATCAAGCCACATTAGGACTGAGTGTGTCCTCTTCCTCTGTGTTCTGGAAAGGCAGCCCCAAAAAGGGGCAGGGGAAAGCAAGCAATAGAGTCCATGTGGGAGACATCTTCTACTCCCTTAGTAAGAAACCCACATGTAGTTTAAGATGCCCATGGGCTACATCTGTGTAGGGGGCCTAGGTCCACTTCATGCATGGTCCTTGGTTAGATGCTTCAGTCTCCCCAACCCCCATGGTCTCTGGTTAGTTGGTTCTGTTGGGCTTCTTCTGAAGCTCATGACACCTCTTCTAGCCTTCTACCCACTTTTCCACAAGACTCCCTACACTTTGCCCAATGTTTGGCTGTGAGTCTCAGCATCTGTTTTCATCCACTGGGCAGAAGAGATTGCTCAGCCATTAGAGGATAGGCTCACAACCAAAATCATAAGAGTACAGATTTTTAAAGTATGCCCTTATTATCTCTGGATTTCCTCTGACTCTATTGTTTTGCCCCCCCCCTTTTTATTTTTGATTTTGTTAATTTGGAGAGCGCATGCCTTTCTTATTTTTAACTTAACAGTCTGAAAACCTCATTTAGGACCAGCTGTCAACACAGGTTACTCCTTTTTTCTAGAGCATTTGGCTGTGAGGGGAAGGTTCAGACACACGTGCCATTGCATTTGCCCAGTTTCATTAACTGGCAAACACGGAGGTTGATCTGTGAAAAGACGCTCACCATTCTTTTACAGCCACTGACTACAAACAGAACATGATATCAAACAACCAGATGAAGCATTTGTATCAACCATTTTTTTCTAATGCCCATAATCAAAAGAACTCTAGCTTTCAAACATATATTCATAGTTTATCTTTTTGTTAGAAAATAGGTCCAAGTGCAGACTTTCATAAGAGAAGAAAGATTCAGAAAGAAAAATATTGACTGCATTCTTCCATTTGCAGTTTCTTGTCTATACATAGTTACAGAAAATGATATATTTCATAAAAGAAATGTGATGTTAGAGGGAAATCAAAAAGTAGCAGGAGGAGAAAACAAAAGGAATTATGTAGACATTTATATACGTTATGTATTTCCTTAGATGATCTAGTACATATATTGAATACATGTATGAATAAAATATACAGGTATATGTTA
Organism: Meriones unguiculatus; assembly: GCF_030254825.1. NCBI lineage: Eukaryota > Metazoa > Chordata > Mammalia > Rodentia > Muridae > Meriones > Meriones unguiculatus. Next base: position 93,049,664 of record NC_083357.1, on the reverse strand, counting down.
TCTGCTTTAATTGGAAGTCTAGTTACATAAGTAATAGCCATTAGAGAGACCAGGGTTTGCCTCCAAAAAGAAAAGATGACTATTCTATAACTATTCTTCAGTAATTTGACAATTCTCTATAATGACTTCGAAGATAGATCAGAAGTCAGATAACAGAATCTAGAGCTGATTTCTGATTTCATGTTCCCCGTTATAAAAATAACTTCTCATAATACATACAGGTATAATGAGGAGTTTATTCCTCTGTTAAGTTCCCCTAAGTAATCAAGGATGGCCTGATTTTAGAGAAATCTCTGTCAAGTCTGATTTACATGATGAGATGGTGAATCTTTTAAATGCCTGAAAGTCTCTTTTGACCTTCTCTAATGTGTAAAGCATCATTTTCCTTAACAAGGATTAATATCTCAGAGTGTCACAAGGCATCCTTGAGAATAAAGTGCTATTAAAGAAGACCCAGACACCTAATCCAGAATCAGGGTTTGTTAAGTCCCTGAGAATCACTGAAGAAAAACCTCAGACTTAAGAAGTATCAAAAAAAAAAATGAGTGATTTATTTTACAGAAATTTACCAGCAAGCTGGGGGCCACCTTCCTTAGAATGAGGCCACGAAGTTAGCACTCACATTCAATTTAAAGGCAGTTAATGACTGGAAGATTTGTTGTTGTTGTTGTTGTTGTTTGCTTGTTTGTTTTTTCATACAAGTCTTTGACTTGATTGGTTAGAGTTAAACCAAGGTACTTTATGTCTTTTGTGATTAGCATGAAGCGTGTTGTTTCCCTAATTTCTTTCTCAGCCCCATTTCTGTATACAGGAAGGCTACTGACTTTTTGAGTTAATTTTGTAGGAGTTCTCTGGTTAAATTTTTGGGGTCACTCAGGTATACTATCATATCATCTGCAAATAGATACTTTGACTTCTTCCTTTACAAACTGAATTCCCTTGATCTCCATTATTTGTCTTATTGCTATAGCAAGGACTTCAAGAACTATGTTGAAGAGATATGGAAAGAGTGGGCAGGCTTGCCATCTCCCTGATTTCAGTGGGATTGCTTTAAGCTCCTCTCAGTTTAGTTTGATGTTGGCTATAGGCTTGTTGTATGTTGCCTTTACTGTGTTTAGGTAAGTGTCTAGTATCCCTGATCTATCCAGGACTTTAAACATAAATGAATGTTTGATTTTATCAAATGCTTTTTCAGCATTTAAGGAGATTATCTTACCAAAAGCAATCTACAGATTCAATGAAATTCCAATCAAATTACCATAACAATTCTTTACAGACCTTGAAAGAAAAATTTTCAACTTCATATGGAATAACAACAACAACAACAAAACAGAATAACTAAAACAATGCTCTACAATAAATATTTTCTGGATGTGGCTACATCCCTGATCTCAAGCTGTACTATAGAGCAACAATAATAAAAACTGAATGGTACTGACATAGAAACAGGTAGTGGATCAATGGAATCAAATAGAAGACCCATAAATAATTCAACACACTTATTAACACCTGATTTTTGATAAAAATGCCAAAGCCATACAATGGAAAAAAGATAGCATCTTCAACAAATGGTACTGGACTATCTGGATATCTACATGTAGAAAAATGCAAATAGAGCCATACTTGTCACCCTGCACAAAACTAAAGTCTAAGTGTAAGACCTGAACATAAAAGCAGACAACTAAACCTTTTGGTAGAAAAGTGTGGAAGGGCCTTAAGCTCATTGGCACAGGAGACAACTTCCTGAAGACAACACCAACAGCACAGGCTCTAAGATCAACAATCAATAAAGGGGATCTCATGAAACTGAAAAGCTTCTGAAAAGCAAAAAACAAAATGACAGCCTACAGACTGGGAAAGGATCTTAACCAAAATCATATCTGACAGAGGGATAATATCCAGTATATATAAAGAACTAAAGAAGTTAAGCAGCAACAAATCAAGTAATCTAATTAAAAAATAGGGTACAGAACTATATAGAGAAATCTCAATAGAGCAATACAGAATGGCAGAGAAACACTTAAAGAAATGTTCAAAGTCCTTAGCCATCTGGGAAATGCAAATCAAAATGACCCTGAGATTTCTCCTTAAACCTATCATAATGGCTAAGATAAAAAACTCAAGTGACAACACATTCTGGAGAGAATGTGGAGAAAGGGGAACCCTCCTCTATTGCTGGAAGGAATGTAAACTTGTACAACCACATTGAAAATCAAGCTGGTGCTTTCTCAGGCAATTAGGAAGAGTGCTACCTCAAGATCCATCTATAACACTCCTAAGCATATAAGCAAAATACGTTCAAGTATAAAACAAGGACATTTGTTCAACCATGTTTATAGCAGCATTATTCATAATGGCCAGAACCTGGGAACAACACAGAAATCCCTCAGTTGAGGACTGGATACAGAAATTGTGGTGCATTTACACAATGGAATACTACTCAGCTATTAAAAACAAGGAAATCAGGAAATTTGCAGGCAAATGGCGAGAACTGGAAAAGATCAACCTGAGTGAAGTATCCCAGAAGCAAAAAGACACACATGGTATATTCTCACTTATAAGTGGATATTAGACATATAATATAAAGGATAAACATAAAATCTGTATACCTAAAGAAGCTAATCAAGAAGGAGGACCCTGGGTAAGATGCTCAATCCTCATTCAGAAAGGCAAACAGGATAGACATCTGAAGAAGGTGAAAACAAGGAACAAGACAGGAGCCTACCACAGACTGCCTCTGAAAGACTCTACCCAGCAGGATATTATAGTGGAAGCTGAGACTCATAGCCAAACTTTGGGCAAATTGCAGGAAATCTTATGAAAAAAGGGGAGATAGAAAGACTTGGGAGAATCTGGAGCTCCACAAGGAGAACAACAAAACCAAAATATCTGGGCCCAGGGGTCTTTTCTGAGACTGATACTCCAACAAAGGACCATTCACGGAGACAACTAAAAGCCCTACACATATGTAGCCCATGGCAGCTCAGCCTCCAAGTGGGTTCTCTAGTAATGGGAACAGGGACTGTCTCTGACATGAAATCAGTGGCTGGCTCTTTGATCACCCCGCATCCCCCGCCCCGAGGTGGAGGCAGCCATACCAGGCAACAAAGGAAGACTATAAAAGACAGTCCTGATGAGACCTGAAGGCTAGGGTCAGATGGAAGGGGAGGAGGACCTCCCCTATCATTGGATTGGGGAAGGGGCAAGGTAGGAGAATTTGGAGGGAGGCGGGAGGGTTTGGGAGAGGAGGAGGGTGGTAGCTACAGCTGGAATAAAAGTGAATAAATTTCAATAAATCAAAATTATATTTAAAAAAATTAAAGGCAGTTAGTGGGATTTCCAGGAGTGAGGTAACTTTCATTTTATTGGTTAGTAGTGTCTCAAGAAGGGGACAAGGGGTGGGTTAGGATTGGCTAAACATTTAGGAACTTCCTATAGTTGCTAAGGATGTTTCCTCACATTTTCTTAATCATTATACTTAGCTCAAGCCCACCTGTTAACCTGGAAGCTGATTGACTGCCTGTGAACTGCAATTTTTCCAGAATCTGTTTTTCTTTGTTCCAAAATATCAGAAACTCAGGCTTAGTTAGGCAAAATTTAAAATGAAGCCTGTCATGGAGTCAGATTAGCTAAACAGATTGAGGCCTTCTGGGTGTCTCTCAGAGGCTTTGGAGTTATTAGACCTTTCAGGTTGAGTCTGTTGCGGTACCTTCTAATTATGTAGACACTCAAAGTGTCAGCTAGGTGGAATAAGATTGCCAAGGAAAGTAAGATCCATCTACTTCTCATTCCTGAACCTTATAAATAACCTGTTGCAGTGGAATCCTCACCATGGAATTCACCAGGCAAAGGCACAAATATGATTCCTTCTGGGATGCTGTATTTGCTTGCCTTTCTAGGATTTATGGATCAAGAAGAGATTATAGGAAGGTTTAGAAATGTTTTGCTATTTGTTTCTGACAAAGCCTTCAAAAGGATAATACCTAATAACTATGTAGAAGGTACAAAGTTGGCCAAACACTTTGATTTTAATCTTTTATCAAGTACTTTGATGTCCCACTACAACATGGTTGGGAAAGCTGAATTGTTAAATGGTGAGGTTAAGAGTTAGTTTCAAAAAAATTAAAAATAAATTTAAAAAAACAAAGAAGGAAAGAAAAGAAAGACCTGGAGGGGACAGGAGCTTCACGAGGATTAAAAAAAAAAAAAATCTGGACACACGGGCTCTTCTTTGAGACTGATACTCCAACCTAGGACCATGCATAGAGATAACCTAGAACCCCTGCACAGATGTAGCCTATGGCAGCTCAGTATCCAAATGGGTTCCATAGTAATGGGAACAGAGACTGTCTCTGACATGAACTCAGTGGCCTGCTCTTTGATCACCTCCCCCTGAGGTAGGTACAGCCTTACCAGGTCACAGAGGAAGACAATGCAGCCACTCCTGAAGAGACCTGATTGCGTAGGGCTAGATGGAAGGGAAGGAGGGCCTTCCCTATCAGTGCACTTGAAGAGGGGCATGGGAGGAGATGAGGGAGAGAGAGCAGAATTGGGAGAGAATAAGGAAGGGAGCTACAGCTGGGATACAAAGTGAATAAACTCTAATTAATATAAAAAATAAAAATAAATATAAAGATTTAGCTTCATTGCTGTTACAGGGAAAGCAATCCTCATCTGTGAGCAGTATTTCTAAATATACATTTTTTTTCTTAGTATGAATTTTTTTTTTAATTTTTTTTATTTTATTTTTATCAGTTACATTTTATTAACTCTGTATCCCAGCCGTGTCCCGATCCCTCATTCCCTCCCAGTCCCTCCCTCTCTCCCTCCCTCCCTCCCTCCCTCATCTCCACCATGCCCCTTTCCAAGTCCACTGATAGGGGGGACCTCCTCCCCATTCATCTGATCCTGTTTTATCAGGTATCTTCAGGACTGGCTGCAAAGCCCTCCTCTCTGGCCTAACAGGACTGCTCCTCCCTTCGGGGGTGGGGAGACCAAAGAGCCAGTCATTGAGTTCCTGTTAGAAATAGTCCCTGTTCCCCTCACTTTGGGAAACCAATTGGTTACTGAGCTACCACAGGCTACATCTGAGTGGAGGTTCTAGGTTATATCCATACATGGTCCTTGATTGAATGCTTTCTGTTATTGAAATTTAACCTTAGCATTCTACGTGTACTTATTTTTTTAAGGTCTGTTTTTATTTGCGGTGTGTGTGTGTGTGTGTGTGTGTGTGTGCCTGTGTGCATTTATTCCTATTCATAAAGAAGAGGCTGTCGGATTCTCTGGATTTGGAGTTACAGGGTGTTGTAAGTGAAATGTATATTGGAGCCTGAACTATGCTTCTGTGCAGGGGAAAAAAAAATAATGTGCTTAACTGCTGACCCAACATCTCCCTAGAAACAAGAGATACAACCCAACATTTTAAAGTTATATTTATTTCTTCAATAACTTAGTTGTATGGATGTATAGTGTGTAGCATGGTACTTCCGTTCAGGCCAGAGACCAACTTGCAAAAGTTGATCCTCTCCTTTTACCATGTACGTCCTGGGTATTGAACTCAGGTTCCAGGCTTGATGGCAAAGAATTTTACCCACTGGATGGCTGGAAAGAATAACTAGCGTGACAAATAAGATATATGCTTGTAGTTCTCCATGCTGAGAATTGTTGGATCATTCAAAAATTTTACCTGAAGCAACAAAACCTATCATTTCAAAAAGACTTATTTAGCATTTGAAATCAAATATCTAATAGAAGCATGATTTGAATCTTGTTCATTTTACTCAGAGTATTTTGGTGACTAAGTACATAAATATTTGGCTATAATAAATTAAATCACCTCATAAGACATTTCTGAGGATAATATTAAATTTATTTTACAGGTAGCACTACTAAGCAGAGGATAGTGATAATGCTTATCATTTATAAAATGGTTGAACAGTAGTACTGACAAATCTTTGTGTTAATCCCACCAGTTGAGAATAAGACCACTACCGCAGTTTAAAGGCAAATTTAAAGCAGGCTTTAATTAAATACTTGCCAGCTTGATGGAGTTTTCAATCTCTGGGTTTTGAAAAAATGACCACCTGAGCCACGCCTTGCAGAGGTTTAAAAAAGCAATGCCACAATGCCAAGATATTTCTCATTGAAAGGACTAGGCCTGAGCCCCTTTCCCATTGCCCCCTGCAAATAGATAGATAGATAGATAGATAGATAGATAGATAGATAGATAGATAGACAGATAGATAAGTTATCAGTCCCAGCAATTAGGACATAAGCCACCAATTCTAGGAACAAGACCATTAAATCCCCTACTGAAGGAATAGCCTGGACCAGACCTTACAGAGTCCTGCTAATTAATATTTAACCTTCACCCCTAGCAACTGCTAATCAGAGTTTATCCAGGTGTTCTTTACAATAGGTTAAGTAAAACAATTATGGTTTGGCCCTCTGGACCCCAACAAAAACCCCTCTCTCCCTGAGCTCAGGGCTCCACACTCAAGAACCGCTGTATCAGTGACAGGTGAGGGCCCCCAGATCTTACAATAAAGACCCTACTGTGTTTGCATCAGAATGGGCTCCTTGGTGGACTTTGGGGTCCTTGAGACTTGGCATAACAATATCACGTTCAATCAGGGAAAGCATACACTCCACCATATTTCCTGCCTACATCCAATCAGGGGTGAGCATGCATCCTGACATACTTCCAGCCCACATACCTCCTTTCCATACGTGATCAAGCACATCCAGCCCAGGGCAGATGGGTCAAATAAAATTGTTTGTGGAAGTGAAAGCATGTGGTTTGTTATCTCCCATAAACAACAACCTCCAGTATTTCCGGAAGTATCTGTCCTTCAGCAGGAGGTTTATGGATTAGAGGCCTTTTTCATAGATCTCTTTGGCACAGTAATTAAAACTTAAAACTTTGGCTCTCACACTTGCTCTTCTGTATTCAGCCTGAGCAGAGACATATCTATGTAGACAGTCTTTGAGCAATTTGGAGACACGATTTGCTTCACTGATGAATCTCAAAATTTAATCAGACAAAAACTATTTTTAGCTTTCAGAAATATTCACAGCAAAATAACATTAGGATGATATGCCTTAGGAGCTTGGAGCACAGGAATGTGACACTCAGATGATATTTAAAATTTAACAATAGTCTAATATCTCTGTAGCGGGGTTTCCTTTTAAGCACATTGTAATATTTGATTCGTTTGCTTTTCTGCATACATAAATTGAATGTGGGGGTGAAATTTTCCAATACAAAGGACTGCATGTTTTTGAAGTAGAGCTTTCATATTTCTCTTAAAATCTGCATATTGAAAAGGCCATTTGTACCTAATTATAAAAGTGTCATTATTTCTGATTTAGAACAGAAAATGAAATAATCATGAAAATAATTCACAGTATCTAGGGATGAAAACTGATTTGTTCAGGCCTTATAAAACCATAGATAATTTGCAGATTTAAATGATACCCATAGGGAGAGTGCAGTGCACACTTTTCAGATTCACTTTCACTCGGATTTTGTTTTTATTTACAAATTCAGTGTTTAAGCAACACAATATTATGAGCAGTTTATATAATTCAGATGATACTTTAAGAGGAGTGTAACCAAGTCCATAGTAAAATGAGTTGTTTTTTGCCTAGTTCGAGAGTCTCCCCAAAGGCCACCAGGAATCAGCTCGGCTGCAAATACATGAGGGTTTATTGGATATGTGCTCCAGCCTAGTTGAAAAATTTCCTGTGGAAACAGGAGAGGAAAGTGGCCCCATGGTTTTGGAGAACAAGGTTTTGAAAGGAAAAAATGTGAGCAGGGAATTACATGCCTTGGCGTTACATGATTGGGTAAGGGAAATTGACTTTTGAAATAATTGGTTTACTTTAGGCACCAAGACCATAAACGCCCTGGCCATCTGGGCCAGTTTCCTCGCAACTGTATCTCTAGTGGGCAGGAAAATAATGCAGTAAAGCTAGTTCCTTTCCCCTGGTGGCTGGACATGTCTCCACCTGGCTGGCCTTCACCCAGGCCTGTGCTCCAAACTGAGAGACCAAAAGATTAAAAATTGGTGGCTATTATTTTAATGTTCAAGGCCTGAACTAAGGCCAGCTGGGTGGAGACGAGTCCAGCAATGCCCTGAGGGGAAGAACTGGCCTTACTGCATTCTTTCCTCACCCACCAGAGGTACAGTTGCTAGGAAACTGTCCCATCCCCCTTGGGAGGGACACCAGATCAGTAATGGTTTGGGCACCTTCCTATAGCCAATCAATTCAAAATGCAGCATTTTAAGATAGATGGTTGCCAGGCAGGAATCACCCCTGCTTTGGGCATGCTGGGCGAGACCAGAATTTTTAAATGACCCAACTAACTTGAACATGGGGACTCTTGGCTCTCACAGCTTTGGCAGTGGGGGGTGTGAGCCCAAGCTGCAGCTTGTAATGATTTGTAATATAAAGATCCTCATGTGTTTTACAATGCACTCTCCTCCTGGTGGTCTTTTGGGGAATCACAATTCGGGCAAAACACAAATCCCAAACTAATACTCCAAAAAGGCAATTTTAATTCTTTGGTTTCTCAGTTGATTTATGCTGCTCTAACTTTAGCATTCCATAGTAAGCAATTTTAAAGTTAGAAGCAATCTGTTCAACACGTATTCACAGAATACAAGAGACATCAGTTCACTATCAATATGGTTAAGGGGATATGTACATAGTGACACAAAGAACTTTGAATATAGACACAGATGTAACGTTGAGAGACCAAAGGATTGAAAATTAGTTTTTTGAGTTATTGGTTTAAAGTTTAAAGCACAAGCCTGAACAAAGGCCAGAGAGGTAGAGACATGCTTAGACACCTGTGGGGAGAAAGCAGCCTCAGCACATGCTTTTCCTGCCCACCAGAGATACAGCTGCTAGGAAACCGGCCCAGAGGACCCCTTTCCCTTAGGACAGCCAAACAAGGGAAGCCAGACTATTTGTGGTTTGGGGGCCTTCCTATAGCTAAGCAGTTCAAAATGCAATGTCCCCCTTTGTGTTTCAACCAATAGACGCTTGCCAGGGAGGGATTTCCCTGCTTTGGGTTCCCTGGGAGGGGGACTGGAATCTTGAAAACAACTTCCTACCTACCCTGAGCACAAAGCTCCAGGCTCTCAACCACTGTGGTTGTGAGGGTGTTAGCCTAAGTTCTAGTTTGTAATAAGATCCTCATGTGTTTTGCAGTGGACTCGACTCCTGGCGTTTTTTTGGGGGTCTCACAGATTGTGCACAACAAGGTGAATAGTGCCAATGGGAAGCAAATTGGGTTTATGTAGTAAAATAAAATACTGACTTTTGCATTCTATAACTATGTATATTTTAATATTTTTATAACAATAAATTAATGTATTATTTTCCTACCCTTAGTAAAGAAAATGACATTAAAATCTTATTTTGTAGGTGGAAAATATTGATTCAGAATTATAAGACTTCTTAAAAATTGTTTAATCTATTATAATTATAAATTCTCAGGAAAACTGTAAGGTGTTTTAATAGCTTCAAACCTTGTGCTTAACTTTCTTTATTTGAATTTAATTTTTTGCAAATGATTCATTAATGACTTTTAAAATTAATCCTAAGAAATAGGCAGAACTAACGCTATTAACAGAGTTAAAGCCTTCATCGAATTTTAGGCCTGAATGAGGTTCAAATAACTGAGGTTCAAAGACTTGAGAGATTGCTGGATGACCTTGGCCAACTAACTAGAAGGTTGGCCACTTTTGATGAGAGGCTCTGTGGGACTGTGGCTAAACCTTTCTCCTTTTTACTTGTAAATTATGAATGGGCTGGATGAGTCACAACTTAAGGATTCTTTTCAAATTAGAATGCAAATGTATGAAAATTTCAGTTAAGAGTTGAGTTCTCTACAGTAGTCTAGAATTCCTTTTAATTATGTAAAACTACTCAGAAAGAGAGATGAGAATTCTGGTGTTTCCATGATCTCTGTTCTTCATTCATTCTGGATGAAGACTGTCTTTCATCAGGAATAAACTTTTCTTTCAGCTTAGTTAGGAAAAAAAAAAAGGTTTGTCTCTCAAGGAAATAATGACACCATTGCTTCCTCAACAAGACACTTTTAAATGTAGTCTTTATATGCAAAGGCATAGGGAGAAGGATGTGGGTGGAAATGCCTGATCTCATAACAGGCTCATAACAGGTGGAATGACTTCATGTTATTCTCCGCCATGCTTTGTGCAAGCATAAAATTCCTCCTCACTTAAAAATGTAGACTTCTAGGTACCATTTTGTAGCTATCACTACTCACCAAAACAGAAAAGCATCCAACACCTTGAACTTCGTGGTGCTTAGTTTAGATACTGTGAGGAGAAAATGTTCTCTTTATATAACCCACCCAGCCTGTTTTCATCTATTATACTATATCAAAGGTATTAAGACCCTAGGATATAACTAGTTATGCATAGTCCTGTTCATCTGCCACTAAAGCCCATGTATCATATATGAATCTCTAGTATATTTTAGAGTCACTGTTTCCCTAGAAATCTTAGGGATCTCCTGCAATGTTTTGTAGATAATGGAATATTTTTGCAAACATTTGCTTTATAATCATTTTTCTGTCACTTTCACTTCATATTGTTTATAAAATGTCTCCAATCCTGAGCTATGAACTCACATGCAAGCTTTATAGAAAGTAATTCTTGACATTAGCCTCTAAAATGACTGCCAGTCAGTGTATGTTCAAAATACATTTACATCACTTTTTATTAGCTTTAGCTCTCTTTTCTGGAGCCTTCATAATTATAATTGCTTATTCAATGTCCATCTGCTTACTTTGACCTAAACTTAGAGAATAAAGAAAAATCTCCGTCTTGTTTGTTCTATTTCATCTTAAGTTATCACAAAACATACGAAACATCTGTCAAGTGAATTAATTAACATGGGGATGATAATTCAGATAATTTACTTTTCCTTACAGTTGTTCATTTAACTATTTTTATCACTACTACTTTTTTATCTGTGTGTTCTTTACTGAATATGGAAATGAGTAGAATCACAGTTTCAGGAAATTCCTCCTCTATTTTTAGATGGTAAGAAGCATATATATTTAATTCTCTATTTCAATAAAATAATCATATGGTCTCATGAAATGATTAAATCATGAGTTAAATTTATTCAATTTTCATTAGCTAATCTGACCTTCAGAGTAAATCTTGAATCATCCTCTTTACATTTACTAATATTTAAATTCCTGGATGTTTATGAACACCAACAATCTCTGAAACTGGTTAGTTTATTTATTTACTTTTTTGGCCCAGACAGTTTCATTTTTCTGATAATTCTCAATAGACATGCACATGTATATAAAAGGAAATGATTTTTACATAGATAAATATGATGGGAAATTAATACATGATTTATACTAGAAAGAATAAGAAATTGGTGGTGGACACATTATTGATTATGTGAACACTCTTACTTTATAAAGTAATTAAACCCATAAATTACACCACCAGATAGGGACACGAGTGGGAATAAGACTGGCATGCAAGCAATTATTCATCCTGTAAATCTACAATCACAGCCTTCCTTGTGCCTTCCTTCAGTGTATTCCTGTGCTTGTCTATGGAAAGTAGGATGCGGACACTAACTATATTTAGTGGGTTAACAACAAAAATAGTTTGTGTGTTTCTACATGAGAAATCAATGTTTTAAATGCAATTTGCAGGGCAAGCAGCATGGTGCTGCCATGGTGGGTAACTTCAGCACTAGAGCCCAGCATTTCTACACCCTAAGTTCAAACATCTGAGGAAATTTGTATTCTTTGTCTCTGTGCTGCGGTGTCCAACATCAAAGATCTCATCCCCATGTGACTCAATTAGCTATGTACTTTTTTTTTTATAGCTCCTGGTGGTTCGTTTTGTTCTTTTTATATTGATATCTTTATAGGAACATTAGAAATTCCTTTATTCGAAGAACATTTTGATTTCTCAAGAAAACTTTGTTTAGAGTATACTTCTATTTTATATTTCAAACCCTTAAAACTGTTATCATACAATAAATAAAGGGATTTTTTTTCCTGTTTCAGAATATTTTTTATTTTTATTATTAGTTACATTTTATTAACTCTGTATCCCAGCTATATCCTGCTCCCTCATTCCCTCTCAACACCACCCTCCCTCCTTCATATCCTCCCTGCCCCTTTCCAAGTCCACTGATTGGGGAGGAACTCCTCCCCTTTCTTCTGACCCTGTTTTATCAGGTATCTTCAGGACTGGCTGCAAAGTCCTCCTCTGTGGCCTAGCAAGGCTGCTTGTCCCTTGATTTTAAGCACATTAAATATTAAGCCATATTATAGTATGTGAAGTTAAGGTCTTAAATTGAAGACGTATTTTTAATTGGTACCAATATATTTTATAAGACATATTGTCTAATAGAATGATAATGATAATAATAATAACAACATTCTCAGATTTGCAAATCATAATTGGTTGCCTTACTTCTTTGTGAAAATATATTGCTTTAAAATGAAATGACCATCAATAATGGACTTTTATATAAATTTATTTGTAACATTTAATAGGTGTAGAGCTTTAATGCTGCTTCAAAATTTCTTGTACATTTTGAGTTAAAGAAAATATTTTTAATTGGGCTATTGCATAAGTGAGCACTAAAGAGAGTTAAATAAAATGCTATAAGGTGCAAATATCCCATTTCATTAGTGAATGAAAAACAAAAGAAATGAAAAGCTGAGGGAGGGAGGGTGGGATTGGGAGGAAATAAGGGAGTGGGATACAGCTGGGATACAGAGTTAATAAAATGTAACTAATAATAATAACAACAACAATAATATAATAATAATAATAATAATAATAAAAGAAAAGAAAAGGAAAGGACAGGGCATGACTGTTCCTTGGTATGGTGAGGAAAAAGTTTATTATAGATAAAAGTGACAGCAGAGGCAGACACAGGGACTTCTGGGAGAGTCCAGAGTGGTCATGACCAGCCTGAACTGGGTCACATGGGAGACAGGAGAGAGAGGAACCAGGTGTCGAAGTCAGAATCCAAGGATACAAAAAGGGTGGGTAACCAGGAAGTCTGGTTTATATAGGAAGCAGCCTCTGAAGGAAGGGCATCCCAGACTCTGGGCTGGAGAGGTGTGAGTAGAAGGCAGAATATGCCAGCCATACTTTTTAACATGCACGAACTGAGAGATACTAGGGGAACCTCTGGCCAGCTCTGCTCTGATACATTAAACAGCACCTCAGCACTTTTCCTGGGTCTGAAATTTGACAGTTAGACATCTGTTAACACTCATCTTGACTGATGCATACATTACCTTCCTCAATCAAGATGAATGATATTTCTTAATCTTATAACTTTAAGATATAATAATTCATTATTTTTTAAAGAAATTACATAGACCTGAAGATAATCTTTGTTCTTTTTTTTTTAAAGATTTCTGAATTTTCTTTATAATCCAGGTATTCTGTAGTTCTTAAAAATGTCAACAAGAATAATATTAAATATAGTGAAAAAGGCAAATTTCAGTACAGACATTTCCACATCAATTGAACTGCCTGGTATATAATGTAGTAAAGTAAGACTACTTAATTGCTATATTCTCTTATAAAGTTAAAAGAGACTGGCTATAAAAATTACATGTAATCAATACAAATGCAACTATAAAAGTCCCCACATATGGTTCTTGCAATTTAATTATCTCTACATAATTGCTACTCATAGGGGTTTGTATACAGAATATACAAATAAATGAATACTTTGATGTTTCATTTTATTTGATTTTAATCAAGGATATAATTTCTCATGCCAGCATGTTTCAATAAATTCATTTATCTTTAAGAAAGTAAGGTAATAGTTACTTTTGTAATTTGACATTTATAGATATATATTTCCTCTTTCACAAGAAGCTCATTTTGTTTGGAATCATCTTTGAACATTTAAAAAAATGAATTAATAAAACAGTAGTCCTAAAAGAAATTTTTGTGAGTCATCATTTCCAATGTAAATTTGTACTGAGAAATCATATTGCTCACTACTTCAATTTGAGCAATGTTTTATCCTACAAATATATGTCAAAAAATCTAGTAATTAATTATAAGCATATGGGTTTTTTTTTTTTCCAATGCAGTTTATTCAGGAACATTGAACAATCCTCGGACCCTGGGGAAAGCCAGCCCACAGCTTAAATAGCCTCTGGGTAGCCAACCCAGGCGTGCCACGGGGGCAATGCAGATAGGTCCACATACATGGAAGCAAGCCAGATCCTCGGCCTTAGCCAAATGTGGAGTTGTTCGTGACAGAGAGCACTCACCATCGGGAAGGTGGAAGGCAGAAACCAGCTCCATCTTTAAGGCATAGCATTCCGCAGCTCTCTACAGTTCCCCCTTTTTGTTTTAGACGCATCAGGCAAGAGTAGAGGTCTGATCTCTGATATTAGAAATAAATTGGGACTTTGTACAGATGTTCATTTAGGTGTCATCCACCCAAAGAGCATCAGACCCGTCCGATGCCCCAGGTCCCGCATATGTTTTTGAGAAAATGCAATATAGAACTGTTACCTTCTTTATGTACTCAAATTTAGAGTGATTAGTTTGATTTTAATCTCTTCCCTGAAAAGACATCATGCTTTTGCTGTCAAAATTCTACTAACTGCTTAAGTGCTTTTTATACATTGCACATAAATTATCATTATTATTTTGTTAATGTTATTTTTATAAAAGGGCCTTATGATGCTCAGGTTAGTATCAAACACTCTATGTAGACCAAGACATTACTGGACTCTTGCCTCTATCTTCCAAGTGCTGTGATGGCAGGATTGTGTCCTTGCACTGGCAATATGGAACTGTAACAATAGTTCCTACAAGAATATATATAACCTACTGGGGGCCAGCCTGAGAATTCAGACAGGTCCTAGCAGAGGAGATAAGGCACAGCTGGAAAGGAGTACGGATGATGGAGTCAGAGACTGGCTAGTAGAACCTTGCATCACTGACTGATTAGCAACAAGGATTTTTATATATATATATACAGATTCCATAAGAGAGGAAAACTTAAGATTTCAAAAGAAATAGAGATCATATCACATTTGTCCTTGGATAGTGTTACAAATACAAAGAGAATTATCAATCTCAAATCATTATAGACTACATAAGCATTTATGACATATCACATTCTATTCTTTAGAAAACTGAAATACTGAACAGATAGAAAAATATCTGAGTCAATCTAGACAAGTCCCCAAACCTTAAACAATGCATAATGGTTGAGCAACAACATGTGAGTTAGCCTCGCTTTAAAGTCTGAAAGCTCTCCAAGCTGTAGCCTGACTTATTCTATTCATTTGCTTTCTCTTTCTTTTTAGTTAAAAGACCTTCATGTGAGGCAGTCTCCTTCTGATTGGTAAAATCTTATATTTGTTTTATATTAATTTTATACCATCTATATCTCTATATATATTAGCAAAGGTTGTTTTAGGCAAACTAACTTTGTCATTAAGTTTTCATTTTCTGGTGGCAATGTCCTGTAGACTACATATAGGAGGAAGCCTGTAATCTGATTTGTTGACAAATCTTTTTTTTTTTTTTTCTTCCATTTGCTTTGGAACTGGTGTGCCAAGAGAACTCTGGGGCTAACCAAACCTTTTATGCTGTTCATAATCTCCATGTCAAGGTAGACTCCCAAGTAGGGCCATATAAGTTTACTCCTTTGATAGCAAAAATAATTCTCTGGGGAAAAGACATTTATAAATCATAACATAAAATTTCCTCACAAATGTAACATGTAGCAATCAGAAGCCCACGGCGAAAGACAGCACAATGGCAAAAATAGCATTTTACTCAGTTTTTGAAAGAAAGCATCAAACAGCTGTGCTGGTTTCATAGCTCTTGGAGTTTTTCACTAGTTGTGACTACCAAAAACCCTGGGACCCAACTCGGGGGCAGTTTTGTTTCTAAAACCCTTATCAGTCCATAATGTAAGGCACTATCATTGACAAAATTTGTAAATGGATGTAGTACAGATCAAACAGTTCACAGTACAGGCAAATGAAGAGAAAGTAGTGATTCTCCAGGAAGACATCTATTTGATCTGCTTATTTAAACTATTAACCTTTTAGCTATATCATATCTGTATACTAAATTATAGAGTAAAAAGGTTACTTCAAGAGGTCAGGCATATTTTATATTATTTCAAATATTCAAATACATTTCAAATTAGTGAAATGTATTTTTTCAGATACTAAATAAATATAAAATATTTATGTTTTCTATATTTCCTTGAGTTAATAATAATAATTTAAGTTTTAATTAGATTTTAAAATCAGTAGGAATGGTAATTATCAATGCTCATTATGGATGAACATTAAACAAATTAAGCATCATTAAAATTTTAATAACAGAATAAAACTAGCTAGGCATGCATAAAAATTGTTTTTATTTCCTCAGAAAAGGGGATGAGATGAAATGCATTCCCGAACCTTCCTAGACCTTTCGGAGGTCTCTCACACCCGCTCTGGCTTAAATTCCTCTCCAAGTTGACTGATTCAAACTGGCATCTCTTGGATTCTGACTGAATTATTCTGCCTGGCCTTAAACTAATTCTGGCCATATGTTTTAATCTCTGGCTCCTTCTCATTCTCTGGCTAATTCTTTCTTCACCAGTTCTTTCCACAACCTGTCTCTAGAAAACAGTCCCAGTAAAAAAATCTCCTGATTAAAAAAAAAAAACAAAAAACAATAAAACAAAAAACACTCCATAAAAACTCTCTCCTCTCTTATGTGCTAATCTTAAAAGCCTCTCTTTCCTGTCTGTTCTTGTGAGAGCTGGGCATGTCTTATCTATGGCTCATTCTGCGAAATCTTTCTCTGATTTGTCACTCTGTCTGCCCCTCCATTAGACCTCACTTTTAAACAAGACTGTTTCTTTCTACAAACTAAATATACCTTTATTTTTTGGGATTAAAGGTATGTACTAAGGGTCTATTTTTCAGCCAGATCATACCATAATCCTGAGAGTGTCTGCAATCTAGCTGTATCACACAGACCTAGAAGGTCTTCGGATGTTTTCTCTTGCCAGAGGAACCATGTTGCTCATTAAAATTCTTCTACAGGTATTCCTTTAAAACATTTCCTGTGTTTATCATATCTTATAGGTCTATATAAGTGAGTATATCCCATGTTTGTCTTTCTCCTTCTGGGATATTTCACTCAGAATGATCTTTTCTAGATCCCACCATTTGCCTGCAAATTTCATGATTTCCTCCTTTTTGATTGCTGAGTAGTATTCCATTGTATAAAAATACCACAATTTCTGTACCCATTCCATCGTTGATGGACATCTGGGTTGTTTCCAGGTTCTGGCTATTACAAATAGAGCTGCTATAAACATGGTTGAGCAAGTGTCCTTTTTGTGTACTTGAACAAACTTTGGGTATATACCTAAGATATGATAAACATAATGAAATCTATACACCTAAAAAAGATAAACAATTGAGCGGACATGGGGTAAGATGATCAATCCTCATTTAGAAAGACAGATGGGATGTGCATTGAACGTATGACAGGAGTCTACTGAGCGCATCTGAAAGACTCTAAATAGCAGTGTTTTCAAAGCAAAGACTCATGACCAAACCTTTGGCAGAGTACAGGGAATCATAAGAAAGAAGGGGAGTTAGTCTGATGGGGAAAGGATAAAAGCTCCACAAGAACCAAATATATCTGGGCACAGGGTCTTTTCTGAGACTGACATTCAACCAAGGACCATGTATGGATATAACCTAGAACCTCCACTCAGATGTAGCCTGTGGTAGCTCAGTAACCAATTGGTTTCCCAAAGTGAGGGGAACAGGGACTATTTCTAACAGGAATTCAATGACTGGCTCTTTGGTCTCCCCACCCCTGAAGGGAGGAGCAGTCCTGTTAGGCCACAGAGGAGGGCTTTGCAGCCAGTCCTGAAGATACCTGATAAAACAGGATCAGATGAATGGGGAGGAGGTCCCCCCTATCAGTGGACTTGGAAAGGGGCACAGTGGAGATGAGGGAGGGAGGGAGGGACTGGGAGGGAATGAGGGATCAGGACACGGCTGGGATACAGAGTTAATAAAATGTAACTGATAAAAAAAATAAAAAATAAAAAAAAACATTTCCTGTGAATTTAATTCATGAATTGTTTTATGTGTTTTGTTTATACAAATTTGAAGATTGTTCACTTCTCTTTAAGAAGAATGTTCTTTGGCTAACATTTCCTTCACCCTATGAATGTATTTTGAGTACTGTTTCTGTATGTCACTTTTACTTTCAAATATTATATTGGCATTATGAATGCAACAGAGTTTAAAATCATTATTCATTCAATATTTCCAGCATAGTTATAGTAGAATATTGGACTTCCACAGGAATAAATTGTCCATTGTCTAAATTGTCTAATTCTTTCCAAATCCTTTTATTTCCCACTTCACCAAATCTTTTTTAATTTATTTTTATTAATTACAGTTAATTCACTTTGTATCCTTCCTGTAGCTCCCTCTCTCCTCCACTTCCAAACCCACCTATGCCCCTCCCCCAGTCCATTGAGAAGAAAGGGGAGGAGGACCAAATGTCCTTTTGTTGCGACCTGCGTAATCATCTCGCCAGCAAGAACGCACGCGGACAACAGGATCCTTCTGCAGCAAGCTTTATTGCAGTCAAGCGATGAAAGGAGGAAGACCCCGAGCCCCGAAGTGGCGCTGTTTATATAAGCCCTGCTCGCACCAGAGTGGTGTGAGATGACGTATCATCCCCTGATTGGCTGCTCACCCATCACCCCATATGATGCCCCGGGCTGGGCTCCTGACTTGGAGCGCTATTGCCGAAGGGTCATGCTCTCTAGGACTTGTTTACCAGTTTTGAGGGCGGAAGCCAGCGCCATGGCGACCAAACCCCGGCTTTCCACATCCTTTTACTGCTACCATTTTACAGTGAATTATGTTTTTTAATTTGTTTATTTATTTTACATGCCAAGTGTGTGCCTCCCTCCCCTTCTCCCAGTCCCCCCTTTCACTTCCTCACCTTTCCCCTCCCTACTTTCCCACAGAAAAGGTGAGTGTCCCATATCAACCCTCCCCAGTACATCAAGTCACATTGGAACTGAGCATATCCTTATCCCCTGAGGCCAGGCAAGGCAGCCCTGCCAAGGGGAAGTGATCTCTTCTTGTGAGGTCCTAGTCCTCTCCATGCCCTTTGATATTTCCCCAGTTTCACAGGACACCCAGAACTCTGCCCCATGCTTGGCTGCAAGTCCCAGCATCTGCTGCTGTCTGAACCTCCTAGATGAAAGTCAAGTTAGGTTCCTGTTTACAAGCATAGAAGAGCATCATTAATAGTGTCAAGGGCTGGCCTTCAACTGCAAAGTGAGTCTCAGGTTGGGCCAATTATTGGCTGGACATTCTCTCATGAAATACTACTCAGCTATTAAAAATA
The DNA here is from genome assembly GCF_030254825.1 of Meriones unguiculatus. NCBI lineage: Eukaryota > Metazoa > Chordata > Mammalia > Rodentia > Muridae > Meriones > Meriones unguiculatus. Next base: position 93,030,195 of record NC_083357.1, on the reverse strand, counting down.
AGGACATCATGAAATATGCAGACAAATGGATGGAATTAGAAAAGGTCATTTTGATGAGATAACCCATATCCAGAAAGACACACATGATATGTACTCATTTACAAGCTGATATAAGACCTATAGTACAAGATAACCATATTACAATCCATAGACCCAAAGAAGCTGGGTAACAAGGAGGGTTCAAGAGAGGGTGCTGGAATGTCACTCAGAAGGGGAAATAGAATAGACAGCAGAAGTGGATGAAGAGAGGGAACTGGGCAGGAGATTGAATGGGAAGGGATATAAGGCTGGGTATTAGATGTGGGGAGAATGGAGTGGGAAGTGATTAGGCTGGGAATAGGAAAGGAACTGAGAGGGGCATCTCATTATCAAGCTGGAGGCCTGCAATAGGATAGGCTCCTAAGAGGATATGGGTGTGACTTGAGCTGAGACACTTAATGGAGGGGGAAATGAAGACTAAAGTGACACCTCCTAGCCAGGCAGGACTAGTGGAAGGAGGGGAACAACAACCCAATGACAAAACTTTTGATCCAAAAATTACCCTACTTACAAGAAGTGCAGGGATGAGGATGATATCATGAAATTTTATCTTAATAATTTTTTTTGCATTTCTTTGTCATTATTATTTTTTTATTTGTGTAAGTGTGTGCAAAGACCTATGCTATATTACATAGGAAGTGGGAAGGTCACAGGCCAAATTGGAAGAGTATTTTCTCTCCTTCTGACATAATATATTTTTCTCCTGAAGTAAACTCAAGCCATCAGAGTTGATTATTTTTTTAATTAGTATTAATTACACTTTATTCATTTTGTATCCCCCCATAAGCCCCTCCCTCCTCCCCTCCCGATCCCACCCTTCCTCCCCTTTCTGCATGCATGGCCCTCCCCAAGTCCACTGATAGGGGAGGTTCTCCTCTCCTTCTTTCTGATCTTAGACAATCAGTTCTCATCAGAAGTGGCTTCATTGTCATCTTCTGTGGCCTGGTAAGGCTGCTCGCCCCTCAGGGGGAGGTGATCAAAGAGCATAGTTGATTATTATCAATCATTATTACAATGATTGCTTTTAGCTATATCTAATGGGTCTTTGCAAGTGTCTTGCAAAATAAAAAGTGTATTCCAATGTTTTAATTTTTTTTTGACACAAGAAGATATTGTCCAAGGAACAGAAAGAGAAACCTGGACACCAACCCAGCCACAAAACCCTCTACCTACAATCTCTCCAGCCTGTAAGATGTGCTGGGACAATTATGGTACGGAACTTGTAGCAGTAGCCAACCAATATTTGGTCTTTCTTGTGTAAGTCATATCTGTTAACTTGGGGATTTTGTGGGATTCTTAGCCATGTCTAGGAATGGCTAGGAGTGGCTGTATCTCTGACTCTTGTCTGCTTTTAGGACCCATGTCCTCCTATTGGGTTGCCTTGTCTCTCCTGAATATGAGGAATATTGCCTTGTCTTATTGTATCGTGTTTTTCTGTTTGGCTATTGTCTCTTGGAATCTAGCTCTTTTATGAAAAAGAGAAGAAAGGGTAGTTAGTATGAGGGAGAAGGGAGTTGACGGGGAGGTAAGAGGAGGAAGAACTGTGATTAGAATGTATTGTATAAGAAGATTCTATTTTCAATAAAACTTAAATAAGAGAATTTATTCAACGAGTCACTTCCAAGTCTTCAAAATACTACATCTTAAACTTCACCATTGCCCATGATTCAGCTGATATTGCCTAAGATTTAATGCAAATCAGAAACAGCATGAATGAAAATGGATATGTTGCAAAGAAACTTATTTTACCATTTTTATTTTCCAAAATGGTTGTCTATTAGTAGAAAAGAAGTTGTTATCATATAAATAACAAATTTCTTTTGAATCTGATTTCAACATAATTACAAACGTGTTCTCTGTGATTTTCATTCTTATCACTTATATTGATGTTATTTATATTACATTGTTGTGTTTTTTTTTAAAGACTGCCTCCAGAATAGGCTGCTGACAAGTTGTTTATAATTTTTATTTGTATCTGAAATGAACAGATTTCCATAGAAAATGTTTTGAATATAGAAGTCTAAAACTTCGAAACACTTCTTCTCTTCCAAAATCAAAAACAGGGAACTTCAACCTCCATAAGTAGATAGAGTCACTGAAAATTTTCCAGATATAACACTTAGAATTAAACTTGTCTAAATATATGTGTTCAAAATTTATGTGAAATTTTGATGATGCAAATGCAATATTTAACAGTGAGACATTACCTGAGATTATTGTTCCAATATTCTCTGCTTCATTCAAATACATTAGAAAAGCATGGTAATAGTTACATCAGTATATTAATTGCAATTTTGCTTGTTACTTTATAAATATCATTAGTTATTAGCATATAATGTATACAGAATAGGAGCTTAATTGACTTTTTTGATCCACTAATGGCTAAATAATAGGCACATCTAGCATTAGGCTATGAAATATGCAGCTGATTGCACCACATTATCCTAGTTTTACAATATTTTAATAAGTAATTTTTGATAGAGGTCACTTTAATTATTCAAATTAACCTGAAATAATTAACACCAATAGAAATTTTGAATAGTTTTTTCAGTAGGAAGTAAAAAATACTATGTGGTAAAGAATTCAAATGACATGTGCAAAATTTTCATACTCCACACAAATTAATGCTTAATAATATAATGTTAACTTAAAAAGGACTCAGAAACATAGAAATATCTGTCCCCCCCAGTCCTTCATAGCTATTCACATTGTCTTATATTTAAAATAGATATATTAGTGTTACGACAGATCACTGAGAAAGTGGACATGTACCTCCATCACTAACCCTGAACCTATATCCAGTTGATAACCAGTCAAAAGTGAAAAATTTGTCTTCTTCAATCGAGTCTCACTGGTTATATACAAACCACACTAGACGACAGATCCCTTGTTCAACTGTAAATATGTAACACAAAATAACTCAGCAACAGTTTTTGAGGATCTTCGTCTTATAATGATTTGTCAGACTTTTTTAACCTTATAGGTCCTCTGTGAATACGTTATGATTTCCAGTTTTGAATTTTTAATGGAATATCTGTTTGTCCAAATGTGTTTGTGCCTTTTCTTTGGCTCCTTTTCTTCATTTTCTCCTTTCTTAGTTTGTTTCATTTCATTTTATTTTGATATTATTATTATTAATTACTATTATTTTAAGATTCTTGTTTTTACTCTAATGAGCCAAGTGTGTTGGGAAGTTGGGACTATCTTGGAGAAATTGGGGAAAGGAGAATCCATAACCAGATTCAACATATTTTTAATTAAGGAAAAAAATACTGTCATTGATTGATATCAAACAACACACATACATATATATTACATCAAAGAAGTAATCATTCAGCGTTTAGAAGAACATTTTATAAATAGAAAGTTAATATTCATTATAAAATATGGGACCTTCCACTAGAAACATGTAATAATCCATATACCATGGTTTGTAAGAATTATAACATTTATGTATTTGCAGGATACAAGTAATGATATTTAAAAAATAAAGATGCAAACTTGTTATGTGTATATAAACATTTATTTCATATGTATATGAAAAAGCGGTTAGTATTTTTAAAAGTTATTTTGTCCAAGTTTTGGAGAACACAGGCACAGTTCTTCCCATCCCTGTCACTCACAGCAGCCAAAGTGACAAAGACCCAGGGTCAAGGCCTGAAATTATGTGTATATGACCTTAGAGTGGGATTCATCCCCTTTTCAGCCACTTCCTGGGATTCTCAAACAAGGTGATAAATTTGGTTCATGGGAAATATAACTTACCTTCCTGCATCTTTGTAAGATAGCCTTTTCTTTCATTACTTGTAATTCTTTCAGGAGCCCCTCAGGAACTAGACAGTGATCTCAGGTAGATTGCTTAGCAACCAGTTGAAGATAATAACTTCAAATCCCATGAAAATGGTGAACATTTCTATTGTAAAGAGCATAGAGGACAATTGCCCTAGACACTTGCACTGACGCTGAAGTGTTTCTAGTATTTCCTTCTGCATACTTGTCAGTCTCTTAAACATCATGTTTAAGCCTAGACTTAACACATCTTGATCATTCACAGCTCTGCTTCACACTTGATGGTCCTGAACGTCTCTCTGCTTTGAAGCTATGGATCCCAGTTTGGTCCCAGTTAATGTTCCCAAAAGGCTATGCTGATACAATATTTTAAAAATACTTTGGACATTTTGAATGTAATAGTTGGCCACAGAGGAAGACAATGCAGCCCGTCATGATGAGACCTGATAGGCTAAGGGTCAGATGGAAGGGGAGGAGGACCACCTCTATCAGTGGACTAGGGGAGGAGCATGGGGGGAGATGAGGAAGCCAGAGTGGGTTTGGGAGGAGACAAGGGAGGGGGACTGGAGAGGTCAAAGAGCCAGCCATGTTGAGTTCATGTCAGAAATAGTCCCTATTCCCCTTACTAGAAAACCCAGTTGGATACTGAGCTACCACAGGCTACATCTGAGCAGGGGTTCTTAATTATATCCATACATGGTCCTTGGTGGAGAAACAGTCTCATAAAAAGACCGCTGGGCCCAGATATATTTGGTCCTTGTGGAGCTCCTGACCTCTCCAGGTCATACTAACTCCCCCTTCTTTCACGTGATTCCCTGCACTCTGCCGAAGGTTTGGTTATAAGTCTCAGCATCTGCTTTGATGCGCTGCTAGGTAGAGTCTTTCAGAGGCCCTCTGTGGTGGGATCCTGAGATGTTTTTTTTTTTTCTAGTTGCAACATGTTTATTGAGGAAATCATGAAAAGGTAGCTTAGATGCAAACAACACAAAATAAATTAGTCGTGAGAAAGTAGTCCTATAATAATAGAAATTGGCAATTGGCAATGTAGAATTTTTAAACAGAAGATTCAAGTCCAGTGTCCAAAGAAGTTTATCAACTTACTAAATTTCTGTGATTTCCACTTTGGTATCATTAAGATAAAGACAATTATGTTTCCTATCATACATAAAAGTAATCAATAAAATGTTTTAAAATGTTTAATAATTATTATGTTTGAAGTATTCTAGAAACAAAACAAGTGAAGCTGACCTTTCAAATTATTGAAAATAAAGAGATAAGCAAATTAAATATTTTCAGTAAAATTCTCAAGTTCAAGTGTCCTATTCAATGTCAGGAAGTGAAAGAACTCAATACATTTTTCTTTTCCTGTCGCATATATCCCTTACATCTGTGTGTGTATTTAAGTGTGTGGGAGAGTCAAGAATATATATTATTATATATATACTTTTTAAGGTGTTCTTTCAGCTATCACATAATCTTTACTTTCTTCTCATGCTAGTTGCCAGGCTTTAAATACTGTATTTTATTGATAAAATTTAATTTAGTTCTTCCTTACCCCCTTTTCTATATGGGCTTTTACTATGTAATTCACTCTTGCCTAGAACTTGCAATCCTCCTGCCTTTTCTCTGCAGTAAGGTTTATTAGTGTTTCAAAAGAGGAGCTTGGCCTCATTTTAAAATTTGTAGGTTTTATTTCTGACATTGCTTTGCTTCTTAACTTCGCAATGGCTGGTGTGCACAGCCAGACATTATGAATAGTCTGTCCCAACCTTAGCAGGTTGATTACAGTAGAGCCATTTTCTCATCAAAATTTTGATTTTGTGGCTCAGTATTCGTTTTGGGTGTACACGGTAAGCCACTACTCAAGAAAAGAGGAAGAAAATAAGACAAAAGAATTTATGAGTATTGATGCCAGTGGCATTGTAAAGCCTATTTCACCACAGTAGCTCAATGATTCATTTTCCCATAGGAAACTCTGAAGACAAGGAAGTAGGCAGTGTTTACCTTTTTCCAATATACACTAATATTTTAAATAATACATATAGATAGACTCTGGGGAATTTTTTTGTTTCCTGTTATCTCAATCTATCTTTCACTGCTTTTTTCCTTCACTAATATTTTTTTATTGCAACTGTTGAGACATCAACATTAAGAGTTCATCATTTTGCTGATAGTGTTCCACTGTGACAGATGGAGAGAGAGAAGCTGAAGATGTATTGTATTTGCTTCAGTTCATAGCTAGAGCTCAAACAATCAGGAATTAATTTTAAATTGGTAAAACTCTACAGAAAACATGGTTGTATTTGGATGCTTGCTTATTTGATGGGAGGCTGTTTTACGCAGTCACGTAATTTATAGTGTGCCTTGCCAGAGTTACTTGAAATAATCATTTCATTGTGTGAACTTTCACCTACCAAATTGTCTGTGTGAAATATAGTACATGTTTTAAGGAAATGACGTTTAAAGATAACTCATTGACTCAAACATTACCACTGTCAGCAGTGTTAATTGTACTTTATTTCAGAGGCTTTCTTGGAGATGAAGTTTTTTAATTTGTTTATATGTATCTTAAGATGACAACCTGTCACTCTTTATGAAAATTCTAGAAATAAACTACAGAATTCTAGGAAAGATTATATATACGTTCATATGATTCTGAATTTCTTCAGAAGGCACATTCTCTTATTGATACCACTTCTAAGAATTGTTCTTCCAGGTGTTCGGTAAAATGTATGTGAGAGCTTTCTTCTTTATGTAGGACAACCACAGTTACCTGTCTACATGACTATTTGTAGTGTCTGAAGCACCAGACATAGTGCAAATATTTATTAGTAATTTCGACCTGTTCTCTGACCACATTGGTCTTTATTTGTAAAATCCTTAATCTTAGATTATTTAGATACATAAATAAACACAATTTACAAACATTGTAACTATAAAAAATCATTTCAAACTTTATGTATTGAAAATAATATATAAAAATTAATCATTTGTTACAAATGTACGTGCTTGTTACAAATTTTACATACCTAAATTTCTTGGTGTTATCAATAAATATTAATCATAGCTTGTGTGGAAAAATTTCAGTCATGAACCAATAAAATTATTTTCAGCACAACCAAAATATTTTCTATGATTTTAACTTAAAAATGGTTTCAAACACTTCCATTTCTCAAGAAAATACTGCCTTTAAAAAAAAAAATCCAAACTGTCTGTCTAAAGGGTTCTACACAAAAACCATTCCTTGCACTCCAGGCATAAGTAAGAAGCTCTCTTTTGAGTTGCTTGTCAGCATTATCCTGGAGACTCCTAAAATGTTACAGTATTTTTGCCTGAGTTTCCTACAGATGTCAAAAGTAAGTACCTATTGACAAAGACACACTGCACTTTAGACATGGTGCCCAGAAGCCTCTGAGCACTGATTAGAAAGACTCCTCTCTGATGACTAGACTTTTGGGACCTAGAGGGCAGCATGAAAGGTTCAAAGAGCACCCACAGTCCAACTTAGCTATTATCCCTATAAACAACATCAATGACAACCCTAAGGATTCAGTATTATAGCACACCCCCCTTGGCAGTAACCAACAGTGCTCTAATGGGACTTAAGACCAGCTCAACAACAAGGACATCATGACAGGTACTAGAAACCTATCCAACTACTCAGGGCTTCTAAAGTCATGAATCTTGAAGGATAACTGAAAACCACCACTTTATTGAACCAGCGTAATCCACAACCTAACACATTTTCTGCCACTTTCTATTACATTTACAACACTATGACAATCTATATTCCATATTGTAATGACTGTTCTTGGTTATCACCTTGACATATATGGATAGATGGAATCTCATCTGAGAAATTATAACCATCAAATTGACCTAAGGGCATGTGTGTGTGGCATATTCTTGATTGCTAATGGATATGGTTATAGCCCACTGAGAGTGATGCCATGCCTGTGTAGGTGGTCCTTGATTTCCACAACAAAACAAAACAAACAACTTGATTAGTAGAAGTAGGAAGCAAATGAGTAATCATAGTAGAAGTTTCTACATCAGTACTTCCTCCAGGTCTTGAGTCAATTTCCTAACTTTAGGGTTTATCAAAGCAACTTTGAAGCGAGTATACTGATTGGTCTACATTCATGTAATTATGTAATTTGCCTTCTAGAATTTCACATTGAATTTTTGTTTATTTTCTCTAGAAAACCAAATGTTATATGACACCAATTAATTCTTTCTATTATTTTTTTGAAACTAGAATGGCACTCAGTAGATATGTAGATTAAAATTATAAAATTAAAAAGGGGTAAAATATATGGCTCCCTTTGAGTTTAAATCTTCGAAAACTAATAAAATATTCCCAAAGGTCACTTGCAAATGGCTAGCATCCTTATCTATCTAAATTGAGATGCAAAATGACAGGTGATAACTCCCTCTACCATATTTTTTAACATGTTGCACAATAGTCCCATATAACCTCATTATTGCTGCAACAGTAATAAAGCCAATGGCTTGTAAAGTATATGATGTGATGAATATTCATGTAACAAATTATAATGAAAATGCTTCCAGAACGTCACCTTCCTTCTGGTACATTCCAGTCACATAGTACTCTCTTTGGAATGGGTATTTATTTATTTATTTAATTTGCATTATGAAATATCAGTTTCTTTATGAATTCACTGAAGCATGGAGATGACTGCCGCCAGCTGAACTGATAATGAGTTTGGCTGTGAGGGCTTTTAAGACTGAGACTCTTGTATCAATTGTGAAATGCTATTTTGTCTTAGAAATAAGCTACTTCTTTTTGAAAGTAATACAATTATCTCCCATTACACACCTATGCAACCACCTATGGTTTTTTTGAACAGCCATAATTGGTGCAGCAGTCTACACGGTTCATCGATACATAGTTTTCTTTGGATGATCTTTAAAATATTTTCATCATTTACTATGTTTGTCAATATTATAACATTATTTTAAGACTTAGAGGATACACGCACACACACACACACACATATATATATAAGAAAGATATAATTATCAATATTATGATTTTTAATTCCAAGGTCAGAAGAAGCAAGGTAGACTCAAGAAAGGAGCCAATATTATATGAAGTATTTTACATACGTTTTGTTATTCAAGTAATACTGTCTTTGGTAGCTATCGATGATTTCTTTGAGAATTAAAATTCATAATTGATCTATTTATACCACAGTGATGTTTTGCCTCTGTGGAGAAATTAAAAGGGAATGTCAATTACAAAGTTTGCCTCTTGAAATGCATTATTATATTCAATTATACGGTAACTTAAAGAGGTCAAGTGGAATAAGTAACTGAGACTAGATTATTTACTAAGACAATTTTGGAATTATAAAATATTTTAGATTTAGCATGCTTTGTCCTTTCATGCGATTTCTTGTTTATTTGTTTAACTCTCATCAGGAAATTCACAGCAGTGATTTACTGTAGGAAATATTTTCTGCATCCTTTTTTGCTGTGAGTCTGGAGGTCAATGTTTGGCTCCTAGACACTCTTATTATTGTCATTTTATATCAGAAGCAATAAGGGAGGCAGGTTCTTTCTCTGCTTGTAAATGTCAAGTGGCTTGCTGTGGGAATGGGTATTTTCCACCATAAATCAAAGTGTAGAAATGGTTATAAAATGTTTCAATTAGAAGATATTTATCATCCTTCCTTCTGCAAACAGCAGGGTGTTTATTGAAGAAAGTTTTACAGTATCTATTTTAGTTGTGTAACTGATACAGTGGTTAACTATTTGTTAGTTTATTGTTGACATTTCAGATTTTTATCCTGATAGCCATGACATAACAGTGTCAAAATATATCTAAAAACTTGTGGCATTTTATTCTTTTATATTTGTAAAAATGATCATCTCTGTATTTCCAAAGTAGCATTTTTCCGTTGAGAGTTAAACTGCTGCCAAAATGAAACAAACACGGGTTTTCAAGTACTTTTAAAATGTTGTAGATATGTTTACAAAGGATGATTCAAATAATGAGTCAACTTTTCTCACACAAACAAAAGCATAGCTAAAACAATCAGTGTCTAATCATACAGTGAAAGTATCAAATGCTAATGTATCAAATGCAAATGCAACGACACCTCTTCATCCTTTTTGTAGTTAAAAAAAAAACAAAAACACTTTTTTATTAATGTTTTTGTTAACTTCACATCACACACTCAAATTCCACCCATCTCCCTGTCCCTTTATATCTGCCTTCTGCCCTTGAACCTTCCCCCACAAACTCCACTAAAAAATAAAATAAGATAGAATAAAAAGAAATCTCGTCATGAAAGCAGTATTGTGTTACAGTGGGCCACTCAGTGTACCCTTTTGTCTACACATCTTTACTTGCCAATGCTCATTGCAATGAGTCATTGGTCTATTCTGAGGTTTCTGCTTCTGCTGCACTATCAATACAGGACCTCAGGACGACTCCTCTTGGATATCTTGTTTTTGCCCTGTGTCATGGAGATCCTTCAGCCTTGGTGCTGCAGGACCTGTCCCTTCACATTATTCTAGTATATTATTCTTGTATATCATAAATGCGGTAGAGGTTGGGGTGGGCCAACTCAACCTGGATCTGGGCCTGGGAAGTAGCTGAGTTGGTCAGCCTAACAGAACTCTTGTGCCTGTGCTACGAGAACAACCTTTCTAGCACTGACCGGGCTGGCACACCCAATGCCTCAGCTGGCAAGGAGCAGGGTCAGCTCTCCTGCTCTCAAGCCCTTGGAATGTTCCATGCTTTCCTTCTCTACCAGGGTCAGCCCAGGTGAAGTGCAGGGCCTTCTCTCCCACTCCCATGGTGTTAAGACCAGCTCATCTGCCTGCTACAGGTCCCACGTGGCAAGGGGGAGAAGAACATCACTACCTTGGCCATGCTACCCATCCTGACCCCCTCAGATGAAGGATGGGGCCATCTCTTCCACGGGCACCCTCTTGGGGCCGGTTAACCCACATCCCAGCCACCAGGGTCTGCTCTACTGTGGTTCTCAGGCCAGGGGAAAAGTTAGCTCAACACAGTGCCTCAGCCAACAACTCAGGCCACGGACATCTGCATGGCCTTTGGTGTGAACCTGGACCACAGACATCATACAGATCCCAGCTGCAGCAGTGCCCAGGACCCAGACGCGACTCTTGGTGATATCTCAGACAGGACCTCACCGTAGCCCTTTCATATCTGCCTGCTCCTCACCACTGTGGAGGCTCCAGTTCCACCTTCCTCCAATGTATATGAACCCCTGGGTTTCATTTTCTCTTCACTTTACCATGTCTTCATCCTCCATCCTAGTGGGGCCATGGCAGCTCGGGTGACTTTCTTTAGCCTTTTCTTTTTGCACATTTTAAGCTGTGTTAAATTACAGAAATTCACATGATCCTATATAGGTAGGGAGATATAATATTACTAAAATCAGGTTGTTTGGTTTTTTTTTTTTTTTTTTTTTCAAGTAGAAACTTCAGAGTAAAAGATTTGGCCAAATACTGATTAAATAAAAACAAAACAAAACCCAAAAACATAAAATAAGAAAAAAAGGAAAGGAGAGAAAGGGAGGGCAGGGAAGGGGAGGGGAGGGGAAAGGAGGGGAGGGGAAGGAAAGGGGAAAAAAGAAAGGGAAAGGAAAGGAAAGGAAAGGGAAAGGGAAAGGGAAAGGGAAAGGGAAAGGGAAAGGGAAAGGGAAAGAGAAAGAGAAAGGAAAGGAGACCTAGCAGGTAAGCTCTCCATGTTATATTTTAGAAACATCCATATTCTAGTGCACCAACAGTTTCAGCTGGCTTCATATATGAGTTTGGATAGTTTCCACGTCTCTGTTCCTCTTCTGCTACATGTAGAGACAAACTAAAAACAACTTCTGTTCCTTCTTCTGTCTAAGGAAACTTCAAATGTGCCTCTCCTCACCCCACACAAACATAAAGCTTAATACAACAGCACCTAAGCAAACTTATATGCTTTCTTTCACCCAAGCTAGTCCTTAGCCACCTTAGCAAGCACTATCCTTTCTCCTATAAGAATTAAATGAAGTGAGTGGAAGCATTTGCCTCTCTTTTGTTTTTGACTGTGACCAGTTCCTGATGCTGTGAGTTTCCCATAATGAAAGATTGTAAGTTAACTGTGAGCCAAAATAAACCGTTTCTCCCTTAAAAAAAAAAATAGAAAACTTTGCATCCTTCTGTTTTGTCATAGGCTCCATGCTAAACTTTATGTTGACTCTGAGAGCAATATTTCTCACCTTTGTAAAATGGCCCTGAAACAGATGTACATGTAAATTACACTTTACTTCATAAAAAATTCACTTCCTATTCTCTGCAAACAAACTCTTCTGCTTGCTTGCTTCCCAAGGTATTCTTCACCTGTATTTATATATACATGTTTTGACTTCACTTTAAGGTGATTACCACTTGCCAGAGCATCTTCCTAGCATACATAAACCCTACCCCTCCTTCTGTTTTGGAGATTTTGTAATGATTTATGTTTCTTCTTATTATTATTATTATTATTAACAATTAATTCACTTTGTGTCCTGGTAGTTGCCCCCTTTTTCATCTCCTTCCAGTCCCACCCTTCTTTCATCTTCAGCTCCTATCCCTCTAGGAGAGATGGATATGTACTTCTTATTCAATTTATTACAAGCAAAACTGGCACATTAAACATAAATTTTTCATTTAAAATACTTTTATATTAACAAAATTTGAAAATGTTTGTGTTTTCCAATATTAGCTTATTTAAATCAGTTTATGTTTTGATCCCTGGAAAAGAAAATAGAAACTGGACCAGAAAAATAGTAGTGAGGTTGAGAAAGTAGTTGCAGTATCTAGTTCAATACTGTACTGTTAAAAGTCCATGAAGTTATTAGGTTGTTTGAAATGATATGTTAAATACATGTATTTGAATTCTATGACTCAACTCATCTTTGATGTAAGAGCAATCTGAAATGATTAGAGGTTGACCCAAAAGACTAGTCCATGCTAAATGAGCTCCCTGTCACTAAGCTTTCTTAGCTCTATGTCATCCTCAACCTTTTTACCTGAATATAACCAAGTTTCCCAGGGAGGCTGCCAACTCATGACCTTCTCTTTGTTTCTTGAATAGATGAGATTTCAGGCATGCATCCCAACACCAGGCTTAATATTAGGAGAAAATAGTATTTAAAATAAGTAAATGAGACGAGCAAAGTTAAAAAAAAATCTGGGTCCAGGGGGTCCAGCAGAGACTGATGCACCAACCAAGGACCATTCATAGAGAGGACCTAGACCCCTTGCTGAGATGTAGCCCATAGGCAGCTCAGTCTTCTGGTGGGTTCCTGAGTAAGGGGAACAGGGGCAGTCTCTGTCATGAACTGCCTGCTCTTTGATCACTTGCCTCTGGTGAAGTAGCCTTGCTAGTCCACAGAAGAAGATGATCCAGGCAGTCCTGAGGAGACTTGATACACAGATGGCAGAGGAGGAGAACTTTCCTTTGCAGTGGCCTAGGGGAAGGGGAGAAGGTGGAAGAGGGAGGAAGGTTTGAACTAGGAGGAGTTGAGGGAGGAGGCTTTAGTCAGGAGGTGTCAAGGACCACCTGAGGAACTCGCCGACTTCAGAGACCACCTGTAGAAGCTCACCAACTTTCCTCAACTTGCCCGTTCCCTTACCTGCAGTAAACATACTGCTTGGAGATGCCTGTTCCCTTACCTGCAGTAAACATACTGCTTGGAGATGTCAGAGACCACCTGTGGAAATTCATCAACCTGCCTCAACTTGCCCGCAGCAGCAGAGATTTGCTCACAGAACCGTGGCTTATCACAAGATGTTTCAGGCCCCTGGCCGAGAAGAATTTGTAATTTTTCACCCACCCTACTTCCTTATCCTGAACCCTTTATAAAAGTTGATTCTGCTCAGTAAAGTTAGTCCTTGACAAGCACCTGTTTGCTTGGACTCGTTCTTTTCTCTCGCTCATCTTTTCACCAGTTTGGATTCTCTTTTATCCCCCGGAATAACAAGCTCCGCTGGCCGGAGCAAGGAGGTATAATGAATAAACTGTGAAAAAAAATTTAAAATACAAAATAAAATAAGTAAATGAACATATAGAGAACCATGACTATTAACCACCAAAAATATAGACTTAAAGAGTTTAGCTTTTAAGGGTATTTTAACCGTGAACTAATTTAAAAGACAAATCAATGTGTAGATGGCTTTGGAACAGTGTTCTAAATAAATATGCTGGCAATTTATTTTTCTTGAGAATGAAAATACTGCCCTTTCCTTTTCTAAACATATTTGTTGTTTCTAAGATGGATGAACTAATTATAGGAACTTTAGAACATCATTTTGCAGCTGTAGTAGCACATTTACTGCTCAATTTTAAAATAACTGTTTAGTTGTTTAGTGTTTTGTTTATGTCTAATAACATGTACACAGGGTTAAATTTATATTAAACATAGCAAAGCTATCCAAAAATAATTATGATAGCCAGTGACTCTATTCTCAATTGTTCATCATTTGAAAACAAACAATCAAAAAAGCACTTGTATTTTGATTTTCAAATCTGTATTCTTATTTGGTCCTATATGGAAAAGGAACTTAAGGACATGATATTCAGCAAGAAGAGTTTTCAATTGACTTAAAAATCTTTTTATTGATTTTGTTGTGAATTTGATATCATGCCCTCAAATCCCGTCCATCTCCTTGTCCCTTTGTAATCACCATCTGCCCTTTCAACCTCACCCCAAAAGGAAAAAAAAGCAAGTCAAGTAACCAACCAACCAAGCAAGCAACCAAACAAACAAAAACAGCAACAACAACAAAATGTTTAGCTATGGAAGCTGCAGTATGTCATGGTGTGTTACATAGTATGTACGTGAGTCATGCTTTGGCCCAAACATCTTTACTTGTAAATGTTCATTGCTGTAAATTATTGCCATGGTCTGCCTCAAGGCCCCTGGCTTCTGCTACACTATCAGTACTGGACCTCACTGGTGCTCTTCAATATCCTCTCATTACTTCCTGTCATGAAGATCCTACAGGTTTGGTTCAGCAGGTCCTGCCCCTGCATGCACTTCAGTAGTATGTGACAGAGGTTGGGGTGGGCCAACTCAAAGCCCTGGATCTGGGCCTGGGTAATAGCTGAGTTGGGAGTCTGCTAGCACTCCTGCCCCCAGACTACCATAGCCAGCTCTCCAGTACTACCCCAGCAACCTCACCTAAGTGCCACAGCCAGAAAGAGGTGGGGCCAGGCCTCCTGCTCTCAGGCATTTGGGGCCAGCTCATGTGCACTTATATCACCAGGGCCAGCTTTACCTTACTGCCCAAGACAGAGGCAGGGCCTTCTCTCCTAAGTGCTGCAGTCAGCTAGAGGTTGAGCCAGTTCTGTGTAGCTTTGGGGCATCGACATGGTTCTATGCAACAGCCCAGACCAAGGACATCCATCTGGCCTTTGTTGATAACATGGACCTCAGTTGTCAACACAGACCCCTGCTTGTTCAGGGTCAAAGACATAGATATGGCCCTCACCAGCAGCTTGGGCTGGGACTTCCCTATGGCCTCAGGTGACAGCTCACATCCAGCTGTTCTTTGAGTCTCTAGTTTTGTCTCTTTTAGTGCACTAAGAATGGTCCTCTCTCTAGTCACATTTTCCCCTTTCAGGCTACCTTTGTATCTGTTATATAATCCACTTTGGCCTAGAATTTCTTAACTTTCTTCCCTCTTCAGAGCTCATCATCAATTGATTTCATAGCCAGAGGCAAGTAATCAAAGAGCAGGCAATCAAATTCATGACAGAGACTGCCCTTGCTCCCCTTACTCGGTCACCCACATGGAGACTGAGCTGCTAATGGGCTACATCTGAGCAGGGGTCTAGGTCCTCTCTATGCATGGTCCTTGGTTGGTGCATCAGTCTCTACTGGACCTCCTGGACCCAGAGTTTTTAGCTTTGTTGGTCTCATTTTCTTATTTTAAATACTATTTTCTCCTAATATTAAGCCTGGTATTGGGATGCATGCCTGAAATCTAAATCTAAAATCTAGTCTCTGTTCAGGTCTAGAAACAATTTGCTACAAAAACAAACAAATAAAAACAAACAAATAAATAAAACAACCAACTAAACCAACCAACCAACCAAACACAAAAGACTCCAACAACAACAAAAAACGAACAAGCAAAATGAAAACAAACAAACAAAATTAAAAAAACCCATATAGTCATGAATTTGTATCTGGATTTGTTCCTGACCGAGAACCTATTGTCAAATAATGACCCATCTTCATGCAAATATTTTTTGTTTGTTTGTTTCTTTGTTTGAGACTGGGTTTCACTCCGTAGCCTTACCTGGCCTAGACTTCCTTTGTAGATCAGTCTGGCCTTGAATTTACAGAGTGATAGGATTAAAGGCATGTGTCACCACACCTGGCTCCAGGAAAAAAAAAAAAATCTTATCCTTGGTGTGTTGGTTTGACACCTAGAAGGAACAGGGAGAATTTGTAATTCATAATATTTCATATGGGAATAAAATACTGTGAGATACCTGGGAACAGGCACACTCACACACACACACACACACACACACACACACACACACACACTCACACACACCTGCCTTCCTTCTTAATTATCAAGTGAAAACGTCTCTGCTTTTGCAAAAATGTAGTAATGAATGTGGAAAAATAGCCTTAATATTTCTCAAGAATTGCCTGTTAAACCTGTTAGAGAAGTTTACTGATTTTGAATGAGGTTAAGGAAAGGTGACTCAGGTAAAGAACAAAAGACATTGACAGAAGCACTGTTAAGTCTTTTTCTCCTGCTACCTTACCAAGAGTAAACAACCTTGATTCTAGAAGCAAGAGAAGGCAGTGTGACTGTCAAAACATTCTGAAAAAGTCTTTCCTGGAGAAGTCACAGCTTTGGAAGAAAATGAATATATAAGCCTACTCGGGTATAATGATTCTATGTCATTTATTGCAAGGTGTTTCTGTTCTTGTCAGAAATTGAAGAAACTAGAATTATCATACACTGTGAAGTGCTCAATAGAATGTGCTCAAAGACTTTTGTGAAGAGTTGACTGATATACTTTGGAAGCCCCATAATGAAAAAAATTAGCCTTCCACAGTCACATATTCCTAAATCCAATGAATTTAAAACACAGAAACAGAATAAACTCTAAAATATTAAGAGTATTTTGATTTTGAGATGTGTGGCCTATCATTTCTATAAATATATTCACCATTCTTCTATATGATGTATAGGACACATAATTCAATAAAAATATAATTTTTTAAAATTATTGTTAGTTATCAGGAAATCTACTTAAATTAAGAGTTTAGCAGTAGGTTATATGCAGATCTTTTTTATTTCTTTTTTTAATTGAAAATAGATTCTTCTTTTATAAAATATATCCTGAACACAGTTTTTCCTCCTTACCTTCATTCCAACCTCCTTCTACCCCATCATTCCATTCTCCCCCAGATCTTCTCTTCTCTCTTTCCCTTCAGGAAAGAGCTGGCCTTCAAGAAAGAGCAACCAAACACTACAAAACAAGATATAAAACAAAGCAAAGGCCCTCCTATCCTGTTTAGACAAAGTAAGCCAATAGGAGGAAATGTGTCCCTAGAGTAGGCAAGAGTCATAGCCACACCCACTGTTAGGTTTTCCACAAAAATACTAAGCTAACAGCCGTAACATAGATGCACAGGACCAGGTACAGAACCATGCAGCCCTGGTGCCTGTACTTGCTGCCTTTGTGAGCCATTTAAGTCCTGTTTAGTTGATTCATGGTCATGTCCTCCTGGTGTCCTCCAAATTTTCTCTTTTTATTTTTATTAAAAACATTTTATAAAATGTAAAATAGTGAAAGATAAACCTATTTTTTTTAAAAAATAAGTAAAATATTCTGAAAAATTAAACAAATTGAAACATCATCAATTTAAAAATGACTATGTGTACATTTGAAGAAGGCTATGAACTGCACTTAAAACCAAAACAATGAGTTTGTGAGAGACATATGTTTATCAGTGTTTATTCAGAACTAGTATCTCAATGTACAGGATGATAAAGAGGAACATTCATAAAGTGACAGAGATAGGGCAATTTAAGAATCTGAGGAATTTTTGTTTTGAAAGGAAAATCAGATATGAATGATCAACAGAGACTGTTGAGTAATCAGCATTTGAACAACACTGAGGATGGTATTTTATATCAGAAGCATAAACCAAAACATGTAGTCATGCCCCAATGGAACTACTATGAATAATAACCTGCTTAGTCTGTATAACTTTGATTGTGTGTTTTCAGGAGTGACCGCTTATGCTCTTCCCCGGAATAGGCCACCCATCTCCCCTGCTCCTAGCTTTCCTCAGTTGTCTAATTTTTTTTTTTGTGTGTGTGTGTGTAGGACTGAAGCCTGTTAGACCTTCCCCATCCACCTTGGTATGTCTGTTGAAGTATTCCTGCTTTGCCATACAATCTCATATCAATGACGCCATGAATTAAAAACAAAAGACAGGATTCATGGAACATGAGGAGGGGGGTGCGTTTGGAAGGTTTATGTTTTGGGTCACACTAGAAATTGGTGTGACCTTTAGGGCACCTTGTGCCTGCACCTTTTTGTCTACATCCTTCATAATTTGCTTTATTGTAAAAGGACAAGCCTGATTAATTGTTTCCTTTGTTGTGTAAGATGCTAGAACAAATGAGTTGTACTGAAAGAAACTGCTCTGGGAACCCTGACTTAAATCAGAGATAGGGCAGAAGCTCAAGCAAGCACACTTTGGAGGCTTGCTAAAGGCATCTAAACTGTATCGGGTGGTGTGCTTGGGGATAGATATTTTATCTTGTGAGTTCTCTAGGCAGACCATATAAGAACTGAGTTGATTCCAGATTACCCAGATATGTCTGCTGCCAACTACTCAAGTATACATTTCTAGATGGGGAGAAATCCTTTCATATCAGGTGTCAGAAGTGATCAGTATCACAAGAGAAACAATCAGACTTGGAGTGGCTTTTTTCTTATTTTATCTTCAAAATATCACATGAGTTAAGATACAAAACAACACTGTTATGTCTATAAGATATTAGGGGAGTTAAGTCTCTGGCTTCACTAATTCTGGATATAAAAGGACTTACAAAACTCTGTATGAAAAGATAAATAAAGTTGTCTTTTATGCCAGGAGTGTATTTTGAAAAATCTTAAAGTCAATGTTTCATGTTTCTGTGAATTCTTTAATTTTTATATAAGCACTTATATTTTTCAAACTATAGTCCATATCATGCCATTTCCTCTTTAAAAGGCAATAGCAGCTTTCCTTTTTTCTATTGCAAAGAAACTGATTTTTCCAGAGCTTTTGAAACACTAAATGTTGTGGTGTGACCAAGTTATTCCTCAGAATTTGTCACTGGCCCCTTGACATAAAGCGCTATCCTTGATTTGAAATACACAAAACATAACTTGTATTCTAAACATTTTACTTTCTATTTCCATTTTTAAATTATTTTCTAATTTATCGCTATTATAAATTTAAATGCTTCATGTGTTTTGACATTATGAACCCTAACTATGCCACATTAAAATCATAACTTCATTCTAATTCCTTTTGCTTATGTATTTGTTTGTATATGTACTGCCAAACTTGTCCATGCATAAAAAGGAATGACTGTAGATAAGAATGTGTGTGCTTTGTTCACTCTTGAAATTTCAATACATAAAGGCAGATTGCCCAATATAGTAGTTACCAGCCACATGCGCTTTTAAAATTTACTTAATCAAAAATAAACAAGATAAAAAAAATTCAGTGTTTAGTAATACTGTTCATATTTTACATACTTAAATGCCATATGCTGTTACTAAGTAGCAATCACATGAGGCATTTCATCACAGTGGAAGTTCTTTTGGACCTTATGTGTCAAGAACAGTGTCTAGTTGGCACTTAGTGTATGTTTTCAAGAAAACCATTCATTTTTTTTTTTAGAATGTTGTGCTCAGTACGATTAAATCTAAGGAAATTACCACTAAACATCGCTAGTAGAGAAGTAACTGTCTGTATCTTGTTTTTATATAGTTTTTTAAATTTAATTTAATTTTATTAATTACACTTTATTCACTTTGTATCCCCCCATGAGCCCCTCCCTCCTCCCCTGGCAGTCCCACCCTCCCTCCCCCTTCTTTACGCATGCCCCTCCCCAAGTCCACTGATAGGGGAGGTCCTCCTCTCCTTCCTTCTGATCCTAGCCTATCAGATCACATCAGGAGTGGCTGCATTATCATTTTCTGTGGCCTGGTAAGGCTGCGTCCCCCTCAGGGGGAGGTGATCAAAGAGCAGGCCAATCAGATTATGTCAGAGGCATCCCCTGTTCCCCTTACTAGAGAACCCACTTGGACACTAAACTGCCATGGGCTATATCTGTACAGGGGTTCTAGGTTATCTCCATGCCTGGTATTTGGTTGGAGTATATGAGTCTCTAGGAAGACCCCTGTGTTCAAATTTTTGCTCAACCATGTTTGTAGTAGCTTTATTTGTAATAACCAGAAGCTGGAAACAGCCCAGATGCCCCTCAACTGAAGAATGGATGCAGAAAATGTGGTACATCTACACAATGGAGTATTACTCAGCAATGAAAATAAGGAAATCATGATTTTGCAAGTAAATGGTGGGACCTGAAAAGGATCATCATAAGTGAGCTGTCCCGGAAGCAGAAAGACAAACATGGTATATATTCACTCATATAGACATAAACATAAGATGAACCTATTAAAATCTGTACATCTAAAGTAAATAATTAAGAGAGAGGACCCTGACTAAAATGCTCAATACCCATCTCGAAAGGCAAAGAGGATAGACATCAGAAGAAGAAGAAAACAGGAAAGAACCTAGAAACCTGCCACAGAGGGTCTCTGAAAGGCTCTTCCCTGCAGACTATCAAAGCAGATGCTGAGACTTATGGCCAACTGTTGAGCAGAGTGAATGGAATCTTATGCAAGAAGTGGGAAATAGTAAGATCTGGAGAGGACAGGAACCCCACAAAGAGAGCAACAGAACCAGAAAATTTGAATTGTCTGTATCTTAGTGAAAGTTTGAATAAGAACTTCGAAGCTACCAATTGTACCTGCTTCTTTATTGCAATGGTGATTGCAATATCTCAATTAAAAAAAGTAAAAATCATATTCAGACATTTATGAGTATAATTGGTTAACTGGACTGATACATTTGTTATATCCTCTTTCTGTTAGTAAAATGAGATGTTTGTACACACATGCTTCCTCATATAAATAAAGCATAAGATGCAATAGTGAGTAATGCAGTAAAGTGAGTAAGTTAGAGAGAGTATCTATGGATATGCTAGCAGACTAGAGAATTTTCAACCATTTTAATAAGTTTCCAATATAATTTTCATTTTCTCTTTGTACAAATTACAAATATAATAGCTTTTGTCTATTTTCAGTTTTATATCCTCACCTACATCAAAACTGACTCTTACAAAATGTAAACTCTTTATTAATGTTGACATTATTTATTGTCCTTGTGTACTCATTTATTCTGTCTTCACCTATCTTGGCAATTCAAAATCTCTCCCATGGAAAACATACAGTTATATATATAATTTTTATATTAATTACAGTTTATACATTTTGTATCCCAACTCTAGTCTTCTCTCTCCTCCCCTCTCAATCCCACTCTCCCTCCCTCATCTCTTTCTATGCCCCTCTCCAAGTCCATGGATAGGGGAGGTCCTCTTGCCCTTCCATATGACCCTAGCTTATGCAGTTTCAGCAGAACTGGCTGCATTTTCCTCCTCTGTGGCCTGGCAAGGCTGCTCCCCCATCTGGGGGAGGTGATCAAAGAGCTAGCCACTGAGTTCATATTCGAGACAGTCTCTCTTCCCCTTACTACGGCACCCACTTGGATACTGAGCTTCCATGGGCTACATCTGTGCAGGAGTTCTAGGTTATATCCGTGCATGGTCCTTGGTTGGAGTATCAGTCTCAGAAAAGAACCCTATGCCCAGATATATTGGTTCTGTTGCTATCCTTGTGGAGTTCCTGTCTCCTCCAGGTCTTACTAACTCCTCCTTCTTTCCTAAGATTCCCTGCACTCTGCCCAAAGTTTGTTTATGAGTCTTAGTATCTGCTTTGATACAATGCACAGTTTTGTTTTCTTCACAATAAGCAGTGCCAGTACTGTATTTTCACATAATATTCATATATTGCATAGCTTTACACTTATAAAGCAGATAACAAGGTTTTATAACATATTTCCTTTTTCTTCCTATCTGTGTTATTGAGTACTTTTTTAATTAAAAGTGTAATAAAACCTGCAGAAAAAATGTTAATGATCTGAATCTTGTGTTTCTATTATTGTAAGCAGTATTTTTTCCAGGATTGGCTCAGGAGCGATAGTTGGTGAAGGCAAAATATGTTCAATTCAGATACTGCCTTCTGTTCTTGAACCTAGGAGAATAAAATCATGGCAACATAATTCAAATAATACTAAATTGAAAGTGATTAGATTAGAATATTACTCAGCATACACTGAGCACTTGGGATGTGCTTCATTTACTTACTCATTCATCTACGGATAATTTAAAGTAGATTCATATGCTAAGCTTCATTTTTATAATAAACATCTATGTTTGAAACTCTAAGAGTACAAGGAATCATGATAATTTCTTTCAGAAAGAAAATAATTAAGTTCTAACCCCTGTGTACTAGCTGACTTTATGTGTCACCTTGACTCAAGTTGGAGTCATCAGAAAGGAGCCTCAGTTGAGGAAATGCCTCCATGAGATCCAGCTGTAAGTCATTTTCTCAGTTAGTGATCAGTGAGGGAGGTCCTAGTCACTTCTGGGTGGTGCCAACCCTAATCTGATGGTCCTGGATTCTATAAAAAGACAGGCTGACCAAGCTATGAGAAACAAGCTATTGATTAGCACCCCTCCAGTTCTTCTCCTGTCTTCAGGTTCCTTCACTGATTGAATCCCTGGCTTTCTTTGGTGAGTTGTAAACTATAAATTGAATAAACCTTCTGCTCCCAACTTGCATTTTTCATTGTGGTGTTTGATCACAGCAATATACACTGTAACTACGACAACAGTACTAGGAGTCAGATATTGCTATGACAGACCTGACCATGTTTGCGGGAAGATTGTTGAAACTCTTTGAGTGCTGAGAGCTCACTGGAAAGTTTTGTGGAAGCCTGTAAGTTAAGAAATTTGAGAGCAGTGCAGAAGTTGGAGGCTTTATTTGTGAAATTTCAGAGAGAAGTTAAAGACTCTATCAGGGCTCTTCGCTATTTAGATTCATGATTCTGTGGTTCTGGTTAGCTGGTACTGAAAAATCAGCTGTGATTAACAAGATACCAGGACTAATGAGGTGAAACCTTCATATTACTGGCACAATTGATGCTGGTTAGCTGGAGCTAAAAAATTAGCAGTTATCAAAACAAGACCAGCATCATTGAGGTGAAATCTTCTGGGAAGTGCTATAATTCCATTTCATTAAAACATACTTTTAAAAATGAGATTTTTCTTCAAGAAAATTAGCCTGAGAAATTTAAACTGTTTTCCTAGCAGTATCGTATATCAAGGTATAGCATTATTTTTTTGATTAAGCATACATCTGCTTGGAAAATTTTAAATTACCACTTTTGTTACTTCTAGTTTGATTCTAGGGTAGCTTTTCCTCAACCATTTTTAATATTATTGCCAGATTGCTTTCCAGAGTGATTGTACAAGTTTACATTCCCACCAGCAGTGGAGGAGGGTTTCCACAACCTCTCCAGCATGTGTTGTCTCTTGAGTTTTTGATCTTAGCCATTCTGATGGGTGTAAGGTGTAACTTTAAGGTCGTTTTGATTTGCATTTGGCTCTTTCTCAGACAACTAGGAATAGCGCTTCTTCAAGATCTAGCAATACCACTCCTAGGCATCTATCCAAAAGATTATCAAGTACACAATAAGGACATTTGCTCAACCATGTTTGTAGTAGCCTTATTTGTAATAGTCAGAAGCTGGAAATAGCCCAGATGCCCCTCAGTGGAAGAATGGATGCACAAATTGTGGTATATCTACACAATGGAATATTACTCAGCAATAAAAAACAAGGAAATCATGAAATTTGCAGGTAAATGGTGGGATCTGGAAACGATCATCCTGAGTAAGCTATCCCAGAAGCAGAAAGATGCACACAGCATATACTCACTCATATAGGCATATAATATAGGATAAACCTACTAAAATCTGCACACCTAAAGAAACTAATCAAGAGGGAGGACTCTTGCTAAAATGCCCAATTCCTATCCAGAAAGGCAAAGAGGCTGGACATCAGAAGAAGGAGAAAAGAGGGAACAAGTCAGGAGCCTGACACGGAGGACCTCTGAAAGGCTCTGCCTTGCAGACTATCAATGCAGATGCTGAGACTTATGGGCAACCTTTGGGCAGAGTGCAGGGAATCTTAAGAAAGAAATGGGAAACAGTAAGATCTGGAGAGGACAGGAACTCCACCAGGAGAGCAACAAAACCAAAAAATCTGAGCACAGGGGTCTTTCCTGAGATGGATACTCCAACCAAGAATCATGCATGGAGATAACCTAAGACCCCTGCACAGATGTAGCCCATGGCAGTTCAGTATCCAAGTGGGTTCCATTGTAATAGGAACAGGGACTGTCTCTGACATGAACTGATTGGCCTGCTCTTTAATTACTTCTCCCTGAGAGGGAAGCAGCATTACCAGGCCACAGAAGAAGACAATGCAGCCATTCCTGATAAGACCTAATTGACTAGGATCAGAAGGAAGGAAAAGAAGTCCTCCCCTATCAGTGGACTTGGGGAGGGCATGCATGCAGAGGGTGGAGGAAGAGAGGGATTGGGACTGGAGGAGGGAGAGAACCACAGGGGGGACACAAAGTGAATAAAGTGTAATTAATAAAGAAAAAAAAATACGGAAAAATAATATTATTGCCTTCTTTTTGCCTTGTATGTGTCATAGCAGATTGTTTCATTGATAGAAAAGAACAGAGTAATTAAAGAAAAACTTTCATATGACAATATTGTAAGCAAGTTGAACATGATTTAACACAAGAAATATTACATTATCTACTGGCACAATTAAAAAGATTTCTATGTGGAAAACTCCTGTTTTTCCAAAGACACAGATTAAATATGGTTTGCAGACTGGCAAAGTACTGTATTCCATGAATGTATATGTACATTTTGCCTATTAACAGTTATTTTTTTTCTTTTTCAGTTAATTAAATATGTTCCTTTGAATTATAATTAAGAAATTTTGTTTTGTTTTATTTTGTTTTTGAGCCAGAGATTCACTATAACCCTGACTGTCCTAGAACTCTTTACATAGACCAGGTTTTCCTTAAACTCATGGATGTCCACCTGCCTCTGCCTCCCAAGCGCTAGTATTAAAGGCGTATAGAACCACATCCAGCCTTCAACTGTACATTAAACAAATAGAAATCAGGCAGATAACACATGAACACTTATGAAATGTTTGCACACACAAAAAAATCCTATATCATACTGTAAATTCATGATTTTAAACAAAATAAGTTCAATTACTTTATGAAAATGGAAAAGATTATAATTTAAAATGATGTTTAATTTTAATATTAATTAATATTTTTAGGAAATGTTAATGGAATCAGTTTTATGTCTGAGAGGACAAAAAGAAAAAAAGAGTAATAGTAATGTTCAACATAGTAGCAAAAACATCAAACTGTTGTGCTGGTGATATGGACACTTGTCACCAAAACTGATCATGCAATTGTGATGCCTGTGTCCAACCTACAGATGGAAAAAAGCAAAACTGCAGATGGGCAAGATGTCTTCTGATCTTCAGAAGTGTGTCATGGCAATTACACACACACACACACACACACAAACGTGTTAAATAAGCGATATGATTTCTGTGTCTTAATTGATCTTTGAATTTATAGAGGTATTAGTAATAAATACATTTACTGAATGTATAGGCTGTATTCTTTGAATAGAAATCCAAAAGAAGCCACAGTCTCACTGAAGAAAGAAATAAGTGAATTTAGTAAGTTTGCCAGATACTTACTGAAAATTCAAACAAATGGCTTTAATGATAATAAAAACCAAATACCTTGGAATGAATCTAATTATAAATGTCCAACCCCATAAAATTCCGTTCTGATAGTCTGAAGGGCAGAGGCTTTCAGAGGCCCTCTGTGGTAGGTTCTTAGGTTGTTTCCTGTTTTCTTCTTCTGATGTCCATCCTCTTTGCCTTTCTGGATGGGGATTGGACGTTTTAGTTAGGGTCCTCTCTCTTGCTTAGTTTCTTTAGATGCACAGGTTTTAGTGGGTTTGTCCTATGTTGTATGTCTATATGAGTGAGTATATGCTCAACTAAAAGAAAACTTGATGGTGTTCAATCAGAGGATTGACCTCTTGCAGGAGCAAATTGATACCCTATGGCAAATCGCTCAACCTGGCTGTCAACGAAAGTATGCTGGACTTTGTGTCACTAGCATACAACATGAGAATTTTTCCTGTGCTGCAAATCTGTCTAAACAATTGTCGAGCTATATTTTAGGTAATTGGACTGGAGAATTCGATACTACGATGGAGCAGCTGAGAGTGGCCATTGTCACAGTAAATTCTACCGGAGTGGATGCAGGACTAGCCACAGGATTATCAACATGGATTGCTGCAGCCATGAATCATCTGAAGGAATGGGCGGGCATGGGAGTGTTAGCAGGCCTTCTGGTGATGGTCTCCTTGGTTTGCCTGTGGTATATATGCAAGATTAGAGTCTCACAACAGTGTGATGCAGCCATGATCATTCAGGCCTTTACAGCCATTGAAGCAGGACATTCTCCCCAAGCATGGTTGGATACCATAAAAAGCTAAAATGATACGCTCAGGATGCGAGGCTAAGCACTGCACTCAGGGTCAGCCGCTTTGGACCCAGAGAAGAGCATGTCTGATTGCATGCGGGTTGATGCCCCAAGGTCCCGCCTCTGAGAAAAAGGTATCGGACGGATCTGATGCTCTTTGGGTGGATGACACCTAAATGAACATCTGTACAAAGTCCCAATTTATTTCTAATATCAGAGATCAGACCTCTACTCTTGCCTGATGCGTCTAAAACAAAAAGGGGGAACTGTAGAGAGCTGCGGAATGCTATGCCTTAAAGATGGAGCTGGTTTCCGCCTTCCACCTTCCCGATGGTGAGTGCTCTCTGTCACGAACAACTCCACATTTGGCTAAGGCCGAGGATCTGGCTTGCTTCCATGTATGTGGACCTATCTGCATTGCCCCCGTGGCACGCCTGGGTTGGCTACCCAGAGGCTATTTAAGCTGTGGGGGCTGGCTTTCCCCGGGGTCCGAGGATTGTTCAATGTTCCTGAATAAACTGCATTGAAAAAAAAAATAAATAAATAAATGTCCAACCCCAATATTCCTATTACTCAGAGAAAATGACCAAGAAATATTTTAGATGTCTTAAATATTGACTTAAGTGTGGAGTGCTTGCACTATAATATCATTTTTTCTTTCTTTCTTCCTTCTTTCCTTCCTTCCTTTCATATTTATTTGTTTATGTAATGAATTTAAAGGCAAGGGTTGTATTATATTTTAAGTGATGTAAAGCATGAGTGATAATCTGTACCCAGTTTTTTATTGTCCATTCATGCATATAATGTCTATGTAACAGAGTAACTCTTGCTTCTATGTCTCCTTTACTTTAAGAACCTCTCTAGTATTATTTTGCTGTCCACATTGCTCACTTTATTGGTATTAGCACATGAAATGAAAACAGAGAAACTCCCTCCTTGGCTTTTCAGATACATTTCATTCCTAGTTCTATCATTCAGAAGAATGTCCTTTAAATGTAAGTAATTAAAACACCATGAGATTCTGTATAATCTAAAAACACGAGTTTTGTTTTGATATGTTTTTCTCATTTTCTTTCTATTCATGATTGATATGTTTTTGTCATATTATATTCATTCTAAACATACTTTTTCAAGTAACATACAAGCTCTTCATGGGATACGAAAGTTCAGAATATGCTCTTTGCATGCATTATAAGAGACTGAGAAAATTAGACAAAACGAAATAAAGATAATATAAGTGAAACTATTATGGAGCTACATCTTTATACTAAGGTTAGGGTAGTAGTTTGATGTATGTTTTTAAACTTTGGTAGTTAAGATGCAATTGAGTTTTAGTTCACTCTGAAAATATTGTACATTTAAACAACATTACCAGAATAATACACTTAGATGAGTTGATAGATATTTCCTGATAGGAATATCCTTGACTATACTACAAAAATTTAAAAATTGCTAGAAATCTTTAACTAAATATATTGAAATCTGTTATTTTTTTCTTCCAAACTGCAAAATTTAACAAGTGAGAACTACTGAGTGTCCCCAAAAATTCAACCAGAGAACTCCTTCAGCTGATAAATGCCTTCAGCAAAGTGACTGGATACAAAACTAACTCAAAAAAAAAAAAAATCAGGAGCTCTCCTGTGTATGAAAGAAAAAAG
Organism: Meriones unguiculatus; assembly: GCF_030254825.1. Lineage (NCBI taxonomy): Eukaryota > Metazoa > Chordata > Mammalia > Rodentia > Muridae > Meriones > Meriones unguiculatus. The sequence continues at coordinate 93,001,857 of NC_083357.1, read as the reverse complement.
GGCCAAGAAAGAAGTAAGGGGAACTTCACTCTTCACAATAGCCACTAATATCATAACATACCTTGGTGTGACTCTGACCAAGCAAGTGAAAGACCTGTTCATAAAAAATAAAAATAAATAAATAAAATAAAAAAACCTTCAAGTATCTGAAGAAAGAAATTGAAGAAGATATCAGAAGATGGAACGATCTCCCATGCTCATAGATCAGTAGGGTTAACATAGTGAAAATGGCGATTCTGCCAAAAGCAATCTACAGATTTAATGCAATTCCCATCAAAAAACCAACCTAACTCTTCACAGACAATACATGCTGGAGAGGATGTAGAGAAAGGGGAACCCTTCTCCATTGCTGGGGGGAATGTAAACTTGTACAACCATTTCGGAAACAAATCTGCTGCTTTCTCAGAAAAATTGGAATAGTGCTACCTCAAGATCCAGCTGTACCACTGCTAGGCATATATCCAAAATACGATTAAGTATACAACAAGGACATTTGCTCAACCATGTTCATAGCAGCTTTATTTATAATAGCCAGAATCTGGAACCAACCAGATATCCCTAAACTGAGGAATAGAGAAAGAAATTGTGGTACATTTCCACAATGGAATACTACTCAGCTATTAAAAACAAGGAAAGCATGGAATTTGCAGGCAAATGGTGGGAACTAGAAAAGATCATCCTAACTGAGGTATCCCAGAAACACTTATAAGGGGATACTAGACATATAATATAGGATAAACATACCAAAATATGTGCACCTAAAGAAGCTAAGCAAGAGTGAGGACCCTGGGTAAGATGAGCAAACCTCATTCATTGGAAGAGGGAGAAAACGGGGAACATGACAGGAGCCTATCACAGAAGTTTTCTGAAAGACTCCACTTTTCAGGGTATCAAAGCAGATGCTGAGTGCAAGGAATCTTATGAAAGAAGGAAGAAGTAGAAAGACCTGTAGGGGACAGGAGTTTCAGAAGGAGAGAAACAGAACCAAAGGGCTCTTTTCTGAGGCTGATACTCCAACCAAGGATGATGAATGGAGATAACCTAGAACCCCTGCAGAGATGTAGCCCATGGCAGCTCAGTCTCCAAGTGGGTTCCCTAGTAATGGGAACAGGAATTATCTCTGACATGAACTCAGTGGCTGGCTCTTTGATTACCTATCAGTGGACTTTGGGAGAGGCATGGAAGGAGATGAGGGAAGAAGAGTGGGATGGGGAGGGGATCAGGGAATGGCTACAGTTGGGATACAAAATGAATAAGCTGTAATAAATAAAAAATTAATGAATGAAAAAAAGGAATTAAAATGTATAATATATGAATTATTCATACTTTAAGATAAATATGTTTTATATTTTTTGTGCCCAGATTGGAAATCTTTGCAGGTTATCCCATTATTATCTGAGTCACATAAATGAAGGAAATGACTTCATAAAAACACAGACCTTTTAAGAAATACAAATATACGAGTCATGTATAATGACTCATCCTCTGATTCCAGCATTTGTAAAGCTGAAGCAGAGGATTGCTATGAGTTTGAGACTAGCTTCAGTAACATTATGAGTGCCAAGTGATTCCAGACACAATAAATTTTGGTCTCTAATTTAAAACAAATGTATTTAATCAAAAAATATGTGGTGTGAATCAAATAAGTTTGACTTCTTTACAATACAGATAGCACAATACACCTGTAATCAACATTACATAAAATACTCATTTTCCCCTCAGGGTCCTACTGTACTCTTCCTTGTCCATAAGACTCCCTGCACTATGTCCAAAGTTAGGCTGTGAGTCTCTGATCTGCTTTGATACCCTGCAGAGCAGATTCTTTCAGAAAACATCTGTGGTTGGCTTTTGGCCTATTCCCTCTCTTCTACCACTTCTTGTGTTTGTCCTGGTTGCCCTTCTGAATGAGAATTAAGCATCTTCCCTAAGGTCCTCAAGATGTTTAACTTCTTTAGATCTATAGATTTTACTATGTTTATCCTATATTATATGGCAAATAACCACTTATAAGTGAGTATATGCCATATGTGTCTTTCTGCTTCTGGGTTACCTCACTCAGGGTGATCTTTTCCATTTCCCACCATTTGCCTGCAAATTTCATGATTTCCTTGTTTTTAATAGCTGAGTAATGTTCCATTGTGTAAATGCACCACAATTTCTGTATCCATTCTTTGGTTGAGGGACATATAAGTTGTTTCCAAATTCTGCCTATTATGAATAAAGCTGATATGAATATAGATGAGCAATTGTCCTTTGTTGTATGGTTGGGCATCTTTTGGATCAATGCCTAGGAGTGGTATAGCTGGGTTTTGAGTTAGCACTATTCCCAGTGTTCTGAGAAAGCACCAGATTGATTTCCAAAGTGGTTGTACACATTTATAGTTTCAGCAGCAATGGAGGAGGATTCCCCTTTTTCCACTTCCTCTCTAGCATGTGTTGTCACTTTAGTTTTTGATCTTAGCCATTCTGATGGGTGTGAGATGGAGTCAAGGACCTGGAGAAAACGTGAGTCCTACAAGGAGACCAACAGAGCCAAAAATGCTGGTCCCATGGGTGACTGCAAAGATTGATGCATCAACCAGAGACCATAAATACAGAGGACTCCCTACTCAGATGTATAGACAGCTCAGTCTCCATATGGGTTACCAAGTAGGGAGAGCAGAGGCAGTCTCTGACATGAACTTGGTTGTCTCTCCCTGTTGAGGCAACCTAGTTAGCCCACAGAGGAAAAGGATCTAGGCAGTCCTTATGGGACCTGGTAGGCTACGGATGGACAGTAGGGGAGGAAGATTTCACCTATCAGTGGACTAAGGGAGAGGAATAGGCAAGTAAGATGAAGGGAGGGTGTGACTAGGGCACCAACTTGGATAAGATTGAATAAATTATAAAAAAAATAATAAAATAAAACACTTTCATTTTAGAATATATCATATAAAAGTGTGCCTTAGGGTTTTCCTCATTTCATTTTTTTTTTTTTTTAGGCAATAAGACTTCCATACTAATGTTTTAGAGGGGAGCAGAACAAAGCATAACAAAAATTATCACCATACCAGCGTGTTAAGAAGATCCATTTTAGGCCAGTACACTGTTTAATTTAAAAGCTCAGTCTTAATCTTCACAAGGGGCTAACATCACAGCTCACAAAAGAACACAGGCTTGTACATACAACTCCTAATTAGCTGATTTGCACTGTCCAGTCTATTCTCCAGAGAAACAAAGTCTGTGAAGTCTCTGGCAGCATTAGTGTTACAGGCACATTTGATAGATTTAGAAAATAAGTGGAATCTCTGCTTTAATGAATCCTTTCTTCCTCTGTCTGGATTTGAAAAGACAGAACAAAAATGCCTCCATGTCATCTTTTAATTGACCAATAGTATTTCATGTATTAAAGCATGAAAGGGTAGATAAGAAATTATAGTACCCATGACAGAGAAGAAATGATACATAAAATTCACATATTTTAAGGTATATAATCAGAATATTTCCCTGAATACTGGTTAAAGATAAGCAGAAATAAAATTCTCCATGTTTCTGAATTAAGGCCTAATAAATAGATAACTTACCACATTGTTGCTAAAGAAGAAATAATTTATGATGTAGCAATAACAGCAATCCTTACTTTAGGAATATTTTAGATGAAACATAGTAAAGGGACAGTAATTGCTCATTCAGCACATGTAAAATTGTTTATTCAATATATTTAAAACACTATTAAAATAATAATGTTAAATATATTTCCCTATTAATTTATTTTAGGACTATGAATGCCCATTGAATCAATATTATATAATATACTTCAGACCTTAAAGCATGAAGATTAGTAGTTGTAATATTAATGATAGTAGTGAAAATTAATTTTTAAATATTGCATATTTTGATAGTATGTCTGAGTCCATATTTAACTATTTAACTGGATAATACGTACAGATATCCACAATAAAATAAAAATGATAGCACTAAACTATGACACCATGTGGGAAAGAATGTGGGATTGATATCCCAAGACACGTGAAAATTAAATATACCATTTAAAGATCCTCACACATTAAAGTAATTCATATCTATATCATCAGATAGGAAACTCCTGCAAATTATATGGTTACATAAGTGCTGTTATGTGAAGTTTAGTTTGAGGAAGAATTTGCTTTGGTTTGTATATCAGTGTATCAGTCCATTTATTTTCCCCATTACTTGGATCTGAAGTAAGACTGAAAAAAGACTGAGTGCTTGTTTGTTTGTTTGTTTAACTCCTCAAAAAACAAACAAACAAAAAAGAGCCATTCTCCAAGAGACAACAGACAAAAATGATAAAACAAGACATATTAAGACAAGGCGAAAGCCTTTATCTGGAGGCTGAACAAGGCAACCTAGATGAAGGCAATCAGAGGATGAAGAGTCTGAAAAGCAGGCAGAAGAGTAAGACTCGGATTGCTTTCACTGTCTCACAAGAACGTCAAGAGCAATAGCAAACATACGGAAGATCTGTACAGACCCATGTGATGTCAGACTGTAGGAGCCCACGTGGACCCTGATTAGTTTAGTTAGTCGGTCATGTCCTTCTGGTGCCCTCCACCCCATCTGACTCCTACAGTCTTTCTTTTCCCTCTTCTCTGGGGTTCCCTGATTTCTGAGAGGAGAGACATAAGGTTGCCTTTTATAAACTGGCAGTGTGCTCCATTACCAAAGAGAACTGCCAATCCCTGAAGGTAAAGAGGTTCAATTGGTGCAGGCTTTTGGAGCCTTCATGCTTACATTCTAGTCTCTTTGTTGTGAGAAACTCACAAAAACTTTCATAACTCTTGGGGTTATGAGAGCTGGGCACCAACCAGCCACGAGACTGCCCACATGTGATCTGTCTGGTCTGCAGGATGTGGTAGAGCAATGGTTGTGCAGAGCATGTGAGACTGGCCAACCAATGTTTGCTTTATCTCAAGGCCATGCCAACAAGAGGAAGCCCACACCCTATGCTGCTAGAAAACAGAAGAAAGACTAGAAACCAAAGAATGGATACTGGAGAGACCTAGGGTAGAACCAAACATGACTGGCAAAAAACAAAGAGTGTGAATGGCTAGCTGATCTTTCTTTCAAGTAATGTATACCATCTTTATTATTTCTTTGGGAGTTTTATGCTACCTATTTTGATCCAATTCACTCCCACCACCTTCCAGATTCAATCCATCTTTCCAACCATCCTCCAGTTCCTGTACCTTTAAAAGTATTTCATTTTATGCCTTTTTAAAAGAATTGTTAACTTCCTGCTGATGTCCTGGGCTTCTGGCTATTACCAGACTTCTGCCCCATCTCCCATAAGATATCTGGAGCTTTATGTGTAGTGTCATGCTGTAAATGATTAACTGGGTGGGAATAGATGTAGACATTCCACAGGTACTTGCATTCTGCATTTTATCTGTTGTGGTTTTCTGCAATAATCTCTGTTTGCTACAGGAAGCGGCTTATATGATGAGGAGTGAGAGGTACATCTCTCTGTGGGTATAAGAAGTATTTGGAACAGGTATTTAGAATATATTGCTTTAGAGAAGCAGTGACACAGGTTCCATGCCTTACTTGCTGATCCTTGTGCATTTTCTGTTATTTAGTTGTTCCAGGGTGGGTGAACTAGGAAAAGAAGGAAGAGAAAATGGAAAGGCAACATTCTTTTTTAATTTTTATTTTTTTATATTAATTACAGTTTATTCACTTTGTATCCCAACTGTAGCCCCATCCCTAATTCCCACCCAATCCCACCCTCCCTCACTTATCTCCTCCCATGCCCCTCTCCAAGTCCACTGATAGGGGAGATCCTCCTCCCCTTCATCAACCTCCTCCCTTTCATCAACTTCAGTCTTAATGAGGAAAAATTATTACCTCCTTACATCTAAATTATAGCTACTATTTATTCTAATTTATTGTTTACCCCCAAAACATAGCTGAGTATTCTGTAAATATGTAAGAAGTATTTTAATAAAAATGGGGTTAGCATAATGACATTGGAATAACTGAGAGATTATGGTATGCCCCACTTTTAGAAATAGTAGGCCAGAAAATAAAATTATTTTTAGATTACAATTAAGTACTATATACTTTGGGGATATGTGACAGTTTTCTATTAGTTTCCCTGTTATATGAAGTATTTTATTTAAAGAATAATCCTTACCAGTCTGCAGAGGAAGACAATGAAGCCAGTCCTGATGAGACCTGATACACTAGGGTCAGATGGAATTGGGAGGTGGACCTCCATTATCATTGGACTGGGTGAAGGGCATAGGAGAAGAAGAGGGAGGAAGGATGGGTTGGGACGGGATGGGGAGTGAATAAACTGTAATTAAAATAAAAAATTTAAAAAATGAAAAACAAAAGATTGAAGTTGAACCCATTGCAAAAAAATTTTTTATTATCTGTGTACTAAACTGAGGAGATAGAAAATAAATAAAACAAATCACTCCATATTTTATCATCCAATTTTTGTGAATAGTCTTAGCCTCATAGCACATATAAAATATGCACTGTGCATGCTTATTTGAGCTAAAGTTATCTTTCTTCTTAATTATAATGACTGTGAGGGTTTGAATAAGACTGGCTTCCATAAGTTCATGTATTTGAATGTTCAGGAAGTGGCAGTATTTGAAAGAATTAAGAAGTGTGGCCTTACTGGAGAGGATGTGGCCTTGTCTGGTCGAAGTGGCCCTGTTAGAAAAAGTGTCTCTGGTATGGGCTTTTGGGTTTCAAAAGCCCAAGCCAGTACCAGAGTCTTTCACTTCCGGCTGCCTGTGGATCCAAAAGCAGAACCCTCAGCTCGTCCTCCAGAACCATGATTGCGGGCATGCTGCCATGTTTTTGCCGTGATGACAATGACTAAACCTCTGAAACTGTAAGTAAGCCCAACTGAACTAAAACCGGTGGAGCTGGTGAGGGCTTTGAGCCTTCCTCCCTACATTTTAGTCCCTTTGTTGGAAGAAAGTAATCTCTAGGTTAAGGAAAGAGAAATCTGGGCAGCAACCCAGTCACAAAACCAGTCACCCACAATCTTGTCCTGCCTTCAAGATGTGCTGGAGCAATGGTGGCAGAACATGAGGGACAGCTCCCCCACTGTTTCTCTTCACCAAAGTAGAACTTAGCTAAGACAATGACTAAGCCTAATTCACTATCTAAGATATGTTGGGCTGTAAATGTTTTTATTTCCTCAGAAGAGGGCATGAGATGAGATCCATACCTAAGCTTTAGGAATACATGGTATGGGCGGAGCTTAGATAATTTCTATCTAGTTATCCCGTGACCTTGGCCTAGAAGCTTCTAGACTTCATACAATCTAGGCTTCTGCAAGGCTTCAATTTCCAGCCTCCGTTGGCTAGCTTAGGCCTAGAATATATTCAGCCTCTGAGTCTTACTATTGACTAAGCTGACCCTTTTTAAGCTCTTTTTGAACTCTGGATACTTGGTTCAGTTCTGCTGTTTTGGCTCAAAACTCCTCTCCAAGCTACTTTATACTGGCTTCACAGAATTGCTCTTCTTGGAAAAACTGCCTCTGATCTCCACAAACTGACCTGTGTAAACTCTATTGTTCTCAATTCTCAACTGTACTGCACCAAACTGCACTGAACTGTACAGTACTCCTGACCTCAAAGGTACTGTCTCCATGAACTGTCACTCTCTGCACTGCTCTTAAGTAGTTTCTCCTTCCTGCCTGTTCTTGTGAGAGTTGGACATATCCTATCTCTGACTCATTTTGTCAAATCTTTCTCTGATTTGTCATTTAGTCTGCCTCTCAATTAGATGTTGTTTCTTGGGATTAGTGTGGACTTAATTCTAACCAGAGGAATTACATGTGGGTATGCCAGCCAGAGAGATTAGGTCTCTGACATGAACTCAGTGGCTGGCTCTTCAACCCTACCCCTGCCTCCCACCCCCGAAGGGGGAGCAGCCTTGCCAGGCCACAGTGGAGGACAATGCAGCCAGTCCTGATAAGACCTGATAAGATAGGATCAGAAGGAAGGGAAGAAGGACCTCCCCGATCAGAGGACTTGGAGAGGGGCATGGAAGGAGATAAAGGAGGAAGAGTGGGATTGAGAGGGAATGAAGGAGGGGGCTACAGCTGGAATACAAAGTGAATAAAGTGTAATTAATAAAAAATTCAATTAAAAAAGGAAATACTAAGGGAATTCAGCCAGATCACAGAGACATAGGTTTTGTTGATGTGATTCATTGCCAGAACACTAGGCGAATGTATCAGTTCTAAGTTCAGACATAGTCTGAAAGACACATTCTCAAAAAATAAAGAGGCTAAAACTCATCATTATCCTCTGGTCTATACAAATATATATATATATATATATATATATATATATATATATATACACATAAACCATGTACACAAAAAGAAAAAAAAACTATTGAACAAGTACTTATGCTATTGTAGCTCCCAAGTTTTATACTATGCATGTATTTTTTTTTTTTTCAAAATACTCAGTGCTTAGTATGTTTTTCAAACTCTTGAATTCCTGGGTTCAAGCAATACTCCTACCTCAGGTTTCTGGGTAGCCATAGACAGCAGAGACTATACTAGAGGTAGCTAGAGATAGAAGAGAACAGTTTATTTTTATAAAATTAGAGGTAAGTGTTTTTTTTTTCTGAATTTGAAATTTGATGACAGGTTGAAATTTGACAAAACAAACAAAAATCTTGTAGCATAATTCTGATAATTTCATGTAGGATTTCTTAGTATATAGATGAATTGTTTCAGTATTTGAAGACAGAAAAACAAGTTGAAAAATAACGTCAAAGCTAGGCAAGCATCTGCAGTTACTGCAGGTAACACATATATTTACGGCATTCAGCATATCTGTGCAAATGAAGCTCTTTGCAATCTTCGTCCTCACATGCTGGGCATCTGTTACTGTTTGTTACTTGTTTTGCTGAAATCAAGATATCATATGCACCATCTGTTTTTATCACCTACTGTGGATGTTCTTAAGAGCCAACATATTTAACTCTAAAATTTTTTTTGATCTCTCCATTTAGACACTATACACACACACACACACACACACACACACACACACACACACACACAGAAATATTTCTGTCTCAGTAAATGATGTTGACTCAAGAGTTTCCCAGAAAGACCACAACCATCCATCTACCACCAAGATTGGAGTAATGAGCTTGTTTTCCTTTAACTCTCAGAGTAGTGAATTTGTTTACTTCAAGATGTTTCCAGTCAAGGCATTTTTCCAAAATGCACCAAGAGATTTGTGTCAGTTTTCACCCATCTATTCTTGGCTAAGATAAAGACATTCAACCTGCTGACTCCAGTCTTTAGTCCTGGTGAATTTCTGTTACTAGTCCAAAATGTCTATTTTTTGTTTTGTTTTCTTTTTTTTTTCCTACTGTAATTTTTGGGGGTGGGGGCTATATCTTTCTTTGCCTACTGATGAAATTTTGACACCAATATATCTTTTAATTTATCACTTATTTTCCCAAACCCTGTGGTTTTCTCTAATTTTGTGTGTTTTTAAACATTTGAAACATTTCTTTTCTCTCCATTAATTTTTGTTTTGTTTAATAGTATGTTCCTTGTAAATAAGTAGAGGCTTTTTATTCAAGAGTCTAGAAAACATGATTTAAGGAGCTACACATGTGAATGTATCACATTTTATCATCTGCAATATTTCATGGATGTAGTTTGTTATGTTTATCACCAACCCTAGTATAAATTGGTCTCATGAATATTTTTGACTGCAGGAGCTTACTGTGTTGTTTTTATTCCTTACATGTGTCATGTTGTTTGAGATTCTGATTTTTATTTAACTTATTGTGCACAAATAACATACTTTTAGCCTATTTTATAAATTTAAACTACAATGTGTACTGATCATACTCTTATGGTCAACCAGTCCCCAAACATAGATGACCATGCTTCTCTATTGGCTTATATTGCTGAAAGAAAGATATTACAGTTGCTTACCTATGTTAAATGAATTAAATTTTTCTCAATGTTATCACATACATATTTTATATTTTTTTCACTGACTTTTTTAAATAGGTAGGTAATATCTTTTCATTTTGACATTCTTTATAATCTGTTACTGTTATTTGATACTTTGACTTACTACAATATTAATGCCTACTTTAATAATTATAGCTTACATCATTCATGCTAAATAAATAGTTGCTCTCTCAAGTAGTAAGGGAAATTTTGATGTATATAAGAATTAAATGATCTACCATGGGCTACATCTGAGCAGGATTTCTAGGTTATATTCATACATGGTTCTTTGTTGGAGATACAGTCTCACAAAAGACCCCTGTGCCCAGATATATTTGGTCCTTGTAGGACTCTTGTCCTTTCCAGGTCATACTAACTCCCTCTTATTTCTTATGATTCCCTGTATTCTACCTAAGGTTTGGTTATGAGTTTCAGTATCTGCTTTGGTACACTGCTAGGTAGAGACTTTCAGAGGCCCTCAGTGGTAGGCTCCTGTCCTGTTACTTGTTTTCTCCTACATCCAGTGTCCATCCTATTTGTCTTTCTAAGTGAGGGTTGATCATCTTACCCAGGGTCCTCTTTCTTATTTATCTTATTTAGGTGTACAAATCTCAGTATTCAAGTGAGTACCCTAGTAAGGGGAACAGAGACTATTTTTGACATAAACTCAATGGCTGGCTATTTGACCTCCTGCCCCCATCTGAGGAAGTAGCAGCCCTACCAGGCCACAGAAGGGAATTTGCAGCCAGGCCTGAAGATACCTGATAAGCTAGGGTCAGATGAAAGGGGAGGAGGTTCTCCCCTATCAGTGGACTTGGAAAGGGTTAGGGAGAAGATGAGGGAGGGTGGATGGGAATGGGAGGGGATGAGGGAGCGGGATACAGTTAGGATACAAAGTTAATAAACTGTAACTAATGTTAAAAATAAAAAGTTAAAAAAGAATTAAATAATCAAGATCCCCAACATCATAACAGAAAGAATTCTATTAAAACTTAAAATTCAGCTTTGTTGGTCTCCATTTGGAGCTTCTGTCCTTCCAGGTCTTTCTATCTCCCCCTTTTTTCATAAGATTTCTTGCATTCTGCCCAGTGTTTGGCTATGAGGCTTAGCCTCTGCTTTGGTAACTAGATCTGTGGTGTTTTTCAGAGCCCATTTGTGGTAGGCTCCCTTCCTGTTCCCTGTCTTCTCCTGCTTCCAATGTCTATCGTGTTTGCCCGTCTGAATGAGGATTGAGCATCTTTCCTAGGGTCTTCCTTATTGTTAAGCTTCTTTAGGACTATAGATTTTAGTATGTTTATCCTACATTAAATGTCTAATAAACCACTGATCATGCGTGGAGAGCACCTAAAACGCTGCTCATATGTAGCCCATAGACTCATTCTCAAACTGGGTTCCCTAATAAAGGAAGCAGGGACGGTCTTCCTGTATGAACGAAGGGGCAGACTCTCCGAAAACCTCTACCTGGTGCAGCCTTGCCAGGCCACAGAGGAAGATGATGCAGCCAGACCTGATGAGACCTCATAGGCTAGGGTCAGATAGAAGGGAAGGAGAACCTCTCCTATCAGTGGACTAGGAGAAGGGCATAGGAGGAGAAGAGGGTTGGAGGGTGGGATTGGGAAGAGACCAGGAAGAGGACCACAGTAAGCACACAAAGTGAATAAATTGTAATAAATAATAATTAATTCAAAATGCAAAAAAAACTTAAAATTCAGCTCCATATTTACACTCAATTAGTACATAGATGAGAACATTCATTTCTACCTAATATTACAAATGGTCATGCTTTGGAATTCAGTATCAGTTATATTTAGAATGCTTTGAGCTTAAAGTTCAGTTTGGCTATTCTTTACTTTGATACCTTATAATAGCATTCAGAATCTTAGACTGTCAAAAGATGTATATATTTGCTCCATAGACTGTATTTATTTTGTCATACACAGTAGATTATATGATACTGTTTCTAGTCCATATTAAGAATTAAATAAATAAATGCTACTTTAGCACAGAATCATCAGTAAACATCAAAACAAGGAATTTTGTTTTAATTCATAAGCATTTTTTTTAAAAAGTATGACTTGGAGAAAATACAGAAATGAATAACATGATTCATTTTTAGGAGATGAACATTTTTAGGAGATCTTTTCAAACTTGTCACTTACATGTGTTAGAAAATAAGCTATAAACATGTGTACTTAGGCTTCTCTCTTGCACAGTGATATAAAAGACATTAAAACATGATGGAATTTTGGACAAGTAAGTAGCTTTAACTGTGAGGAGTGAGTATGGACTGGCTATAAACATCGAAGATGCTTTAAGGACAGCCTTAGAGTGAAAATCATTTAGCTAGTAAAGTTTTTTTTTTCTCCTATCCTCTGTATATTGCACACAGAAAGGAAAATCCCTAGGAAGATCTCTACTATAGTATGAGAAGAAAACGGGAAATGAAATTGTTAACAGTTAGTTCTCAATGGAAAATTCTTACAGATGTTGATTCAGCTCTGCACACAGTGATTATTGTTTTATGTCTGCACTTGGTAGTTTTTGCTATTAAGTTATTATGAAACTTTTGTTTCATGTGTTCATAAAAACTATTGAAAAGTACATTTTTCTAAATTATCTACCTTATTATGTTTATTTTATGCAGTGCTATACACTCTTGAATCAAAGTTAATAATTTACAGATTGTTTAGCATCCCGTATGGACTTAAAATTATTGCAGTTTTTGCCTGAGCTTTAATTGGAAATAATATAAACCTTGGAAAATGTGCCTAGAGGATGCAACTTGTAATAAAAAAGTAAATAAATATAAAGAAAATTCCTCCATAAAATGGAGAATTTAATCTAACCTTTCCCGCATTTCGATATGTACATTTCCTCACCTATTTTTTCATAACATACAGTTAACTTCGCAACTTTGACTTTCCCAAAAGAAAGCATGACTGTTAACCTTTAACCACTTCATTATAAATATATCTTTAAGACATTAACAATATCCAATTAAAATGTCTATTCGCAATCCATCATTTTGATGGTATGAAATACTGCCTTAGACTTTTATTGTGGATATAAAATGTGCTATACAATATATGACATATAATCATTTACAGTGTTGTGATATATACTATGTTTATATTTTTACATTTAGAATGTATTATGTATTGGAAGAAAAAGTTTGCAAAAATATATTTTGGAAAAACATTTCAATTAAAACTTTCAATTAAAAATTTGTGTCCAGAGCTGGAGAAATTGCTTCATTGTTCAGAACACTTACTGTTTTACAGAGGATCTGTTATGTTCCATGCTTGTATGCCTGGCAACTACAACCTCTTATAACTCTAGGGTATCTGACAGCCTCTTCTGTCCTACATGACACCTGCACACACACAATATAAAATAACATCAACAGCAACAGCACACACACACACACAAACAGACATTAAATAAATATCAGTGTTTACATTTCTATACTTGGTTAGCCTGTTTTTTTTAATAAATGTTAAATTAATATTTTATTTATTTATTTATTACAATTTGATCATGTCATATCCCACTGTAGCCCCCTCCCTTGGCTCCTCCAGGTCCCACCGCCTCTGTTTTCTCCCCTTATGCCCTTTTCCTAGTCCTGTTTATGGGGAGGACCTCCTTCCCTTCTTTCTGACCCTAGCTTATCAGGTCTCAAGACTGGCTGCATCATCTTCTTCTGTGGCCTGGCAAGGTTTTATCCCCCAGGGGGAGGTGATCAAAGAGCTAGCCACTGAGTTCATGTCAGAGACAGGCCCTGTTCCCCTTACTAGGGAACGCACTTGGAAACTGAGCAGCCTATAGGCTTCCTCTGAGCAGGTCACCCAGGTCCTCTCTATGCATTGTCCTTGGTTGGGGTATCAGTCTCTGCAGGGCCCCCTGGGCCTAGGTAATTTGGCTTTGTTGTTCTCTTTGTGTAGTTCCTCTTTCATACATGTTCTATCTCCCTCTTCTTCCATAAGGTTTCTGGCACTCTGCCTGAAGTTTGGCTGTGAGTCTCACTATCTCCTTCGATACTGTGGTTGGTAGAGTCTTTCAGAGATCCTCTGTGAAAGGCTCCTATCCTGTCCCTAGTCTTCTCCATTAACCATGTCTATCCTGTTTGCCCTTCTGATTGAGGTTTCAGCCTCTTCCCTAGGGTCCTCCTTGTTGTTTCGCTTCTTTAGGACTATCATATAATATAGGATAAACATACTAAAATCTACAGTCCTTGGTTAGTCTATTAATTTCTATTTTTTAGTCAAATAGAGTTTTAACAGGAATTCAGACATTTGTTGCATACATGATCTGATTTTAGTGGTATGCTATATAAATTAGAATCCTAGAGTTAATAGACTAGTCATTTAAAGAAATAAAGAATGAATAGTTTAACTCTTTGGAATATATCTATTAATTATTTAATGACATTCATATATTTCATCTATAAAAATGGAGTCTTCAAAATAAATTTTCTAACTGGCTTTAAATTAAAACTAAATGGACAATGTATTTTTATACATAAATGAAGTGAAAAATTCAGTGGCTGTTGGCACATAATCCATCACTTATTTTATTCTGTTGCGTTATTGTTTTCTTGTTGTATGTGGCTTTGTGAATGTCATATATGTCATATTAGTTAGGGTTTCCCTTGAACAAAAGCAATGTGCGGAGGAAAGTGTTTATTTTGTTTACACTTCCACACCATAGTTCATCATCAAAAACAGTCAGGGCTGCAAGTCAAGCAGAGCAGGTACCTGGAGGCAGGAGCTGGTACAGAGGCCATGGAACATGGAGGAGTGCAGCTTATAGAATTGCTCATCTTTGTTTTTTTAATTTTTCATCAATTACACTTTATTCATTCTGCATCCCCCCATAAGCCCCTCCCTCCTCCCCTCCCAATCCCACCCTACCTCCATCTTCTTCATGCATGCCCTCCCCAAGTCCACTGATAGGGGAGGTTCTCCTCTCCCTTCTGATCTTAGTCTATCAGTTCTCATCAGCAGTGGCTGCATTGTCATCTTCTGTGGCCTGGTAAGGCTGCTCCCCTCCAGGGGGCGGTGATCAAAGAGCAGGCCAGTCAGATTATGTCAGAGGCAGTCCCTCTTCCCTTTACTATGTAACCCACTTGGACACTGAACTGCCATGGGCTATAACTGTGCAGGGGTTCTAGGTTATCTCCATGAATAGTCCTTGGTTGGAGTGTGAGTCTCTGGGAAGTTCCCTGTGTTCAAATTTTCTTGTTCTGTTGCTCTCTTTGTGGAGGCCCTGTACTCTCCAGCTCTTATTATTTCCCAGTTCTTACATAAAATTCCCTTCACTCTGCCCAACAGTTGCCCATCAGGCTCAGCATCTGCTTTGATAGTCTGTAGGGCAGAGGCTTTCAGAGGCCCTCTGTGGTAGGTTCCTAGGTTGTTTCCTGTTTTCTTCTTTTTCTGCTGTCCATTCTCTTTGCCTTTCAGGATGGGGATTGACTGTTTTAGGTAGGGTCCTCTCTCTTGCTTAGTGCCTTTAGATGCACAGATTTTAGTGGGTTTGTCCTATGTTGTATGTCTATATGAGTGAGTATATACCGTGTGTGTCTTTTTGCTTCTGGGACAACTCACTCAGGATGATCCTTTCCAGGTCCCACCATTTACCTGGACCTATCTGCATTGCCCACAAGGCACGCTGGGGTTGGCTACCCAGAGGCTATTTTAAGCTGTGGGCTGGCTTTCCCCAGGGTCAGAAGATTGTTCAAGGTTCCTGAATAAACTATAAACTGCATTGAGAAGAACAAAAAAAAAAAAAAAAGAAGAAGAAGAAGATCAGAAAGAAGGAGAGGAGGACCTCCCCTATCAGTGGACTTGGGGAGAGGCATGCATGCAGAAAGGGGTGGGGCCAGGAGGGGAGGAGGGAGGGGCTTATGGGGGGATACAAAAGGAATACAGTGTAATTAATAAAAGTTAAATAAAAAATTAAAAAAAAAAGAATTGCTCATCTGATCATTTTTGTATAGAACTCAGACCATCAGCTCAGAGCTGACTGGATCCACAATAATCCGAACCATTCTCCACCAACTGTTAATTAAGAAAAAGCCCTGCAAAAGCTTGGCTACCTACTGCCCAATCTTTTTTTGTTTGTTTGTTTGTTTGTTTTTCTTTTTTCTTTTTTTCTTTTTATTAATCACACTTTATTCACTTTGTATCCCCCCATAAGCCCCTCCCTCCTCCTCTCACGATTTCACCCTCCCATCCCATTCTTCACACATGCCCCTCCCCAAGTCCACTGATAGGGGAGGTCCTCCTTTCCTTCCTTCTGATCTTAGTCTCTCAGATCTCATCAGGAGTGGCTGCATTGTCATCTTCTGTTGCTTGGTAAGGCTGCTTCCCCCTCAGGGGGAGGTGATCAAAGAGCAGGCCAATCAGTTTATGTCAGAGGCAGTCCCTCTTCCCATTACTATGTAACCCACTTGGACACTACACTGCCATGGACTACATCTGTGCAGGGGTTCTAGGTAATCTCCATGCCTGGAGTATGAGTCTCTGGGAAGACGCCTGTGTTCAAATTTCTGGTTCTGTTGCCCTTCTTTTGGAGTTCCTGTCCTCTCCAGCTCTTACTATTTCCCACTTCTTACATAAAATTCTATTCACTCTGCCCAACAGTTGGCCATAAGTCTCAGCATATGGAGTCATTTTCTCAATTGGTGTTCCTTTCTCTCAGATGCATCTAATGTATCGAGTTGATATAAAAAACTAGCCTGGCCAATGACTGCCTTAAGTATATCACTACTTCGCCTCCCTCTCACCCTGGAATACAGAGTCTCAAAGACCAGTGTGCAATTTTATGTTCCCTAAAACATGCTTGATGATAGACATGAAGTTTTCATCTCTTTATATATCCTATATAGTATTTAAATGTTTCCTTAATGGCCAATTTAGAACTACCACTTTATCACATTTCATTTTCCAAAGTACATGAAAATAAACAACATAGTTGTATTCATTTTTAATGAATGATCAAGATTCTTTACTAAAGATATACATATATGCAGATAAAATTACATTTCAAGTGAGCTAAGACGGAGGTAAGGTACTTTCTCCTAAAATGTGCTGGTAGAACAAAAAACACCCCATTGTACATTTCACCTTTTAGTATAAATATGATGAGGGCTGAATCACTAGAGTGCTCTTGATGAAAATCATAGTTGATCTAATTTCATCGGGGATTTATGTCAACTTTTATCTGAGGTGGCAGTGATCTGACCTCATGATCTCATCAGAGAAAAAAATAAAAAAGCAAGGTTATGGAAGGATCACAAAGTCCTTCATCCTCACTAAAACACGTACACAGACTGTGATATCTTAGGGAGAAGAAAACACAAGACTTTGTGTAAGGCAAAAACAATGATTCTGTCATTTGTGCATATATCATCATGATTTAACAAATAATATTTCTAAAATGATTTTACAGGGAAATAGTAATGTTCACGTTCATATATAGTATAATTTGAAGGCGAGGGTCCTAATATTTTGTCATTTATGTCAAATTCTAAATTTATGTTTTCTTAAACAATTGAAAAATGACATAGCATATATTTTAGGCATTATGTATTATTTTACATTTTGTTGTTACTGATCAAGGAGTGTTTTACAAATTCTTAAAGTTATTAGATTTCTCTATGTTTGTGTAATATTTCTTTGGTGTTAAGAAAGATCTTAGAAAATAAAATATGCCCTTTTAGCTGATTTGGTTGAATGTTCTTTGCTCTAAAATAAGGGAGAAATATCTATGAAACTTTATTGTATCTACAAGTTTGCTTGTATAATGTGTAATTATAAGTAATTATTGAAAAAGCACTGGATTTTAATGTCTGAGATCATGGGAAAGTGACTTTTTTTGAATTTTTTAAATTCTTTATTAATTACACTTTATTCACTTTGTACCCCCCCCCCCCCGTGGTTCCCTCCCTCCTCCCATCCCAATTCCTCCCTTCCTCCAACCTCTGCATGCATGCCCCTTTCCAAGTCTACTGATAGGGGAGGTCTTCTTTTCCTTCCTTCTGATCCTAGTCAGTTAGGTCTCATCATCAGTGGCTCCATTGTCTTCTTCTGTGGCCTGGTAATGCTGCTTCCCCCTCTGGGGGAGGTAATTAAAGAGCAGGCCAATCAGTTCATGTCAGAGACAGTCCTTGTTCCTATTACAATGGAACCCACTTGGATACTGAACTGCCATGAGCTACATCTGTGCAGGGGTCTTAGGTTATCTCCATGCATGATTCTCGGTTGGAGTATCCATCTCAGGAAAGACCCCTGTGCTCAGATGATTTGGTTCGGTTGCTCTCCTGGTGGAGTTCCTGTCCTCTCCAGATTTTACTGTTTCCCACTTCTTTCCTAAGATTCCCTGCACTCTGCCCAAAGGTTGCCCATAAGTCTCAGCATCTGCATTGATAGTCTGCAAGGCAGAGCCTTTCAGAGGTCCTCTGTGTCAGGCTCCTGACTTGTTCCCTCTTTTCTCCTTCTTCTGATGTCCATCCTCTTTGCCTTTCTGGATAGGGATTGAGCATTTTAGCAGGAGTCCTCCCTCTTGATTATTATTTTTTTTTAGGTGTACAGATTTTAGTAGGTTTATCCTATATTATATGTCTATATGAGTGAGTATATACCGTGTATATCTTTCTGGTTCTGGGATAGTTCACTCAGCATGATCTTTTTCCGATCCCACCATTTACCTGCAAATTTCATTGTTTTTTTATTGCTGAGTAATATTCCATGTGTATATGTACCACAATTTCTGTATCCATTCCTCCACTGAGGGACATCTGGGTTGTTTCCAGGTTCTGGCTATTACGAACAAGGCTGCTACAAACATGGCTGAGCAAATGTCCTTGTTGTGTACCTGAGCCTCTTTTGGATATATGCCTAGGAGTGTTATAGCTGAATCTTGAGGAAGCGCTATTCCTAGTTGTCTGAGGAAGCACCAGATTGCTTTCCAGTGTGGTTGTACAAGTTTACATTCCCACCAGCAGTGGATGAGGGTTCCCCTTTCTCCACAAGCTCTCCAGCATGTGTGGAAAAGTGATTTCTATATAGTTCAAGGTCTGTGAATACTCAGTTGTTTTGTCTGTCTGTCTATCATTCCCCTATCCCCTTTCCTCTCCTTTCTTTTCTATCATTCTTTTTTCCAGTCTCTCATTTTTTCCCCTTCTTTATGTTACATACCCAGTCAAATCCCCTTCAGTGCTCAGCAACACAATGAACAAGTACCCAGTACTCAAAGCGTACAGTTAATGGAAGGACAATCAAGCAGGGTTTCACACACAATTTGACATGTTAGGTGGATACAGAACACCCACCATAATGAGTCTCAGTGAGTGTGTTCCAGAAATAAGAGATTACAAGGCTTGTGTTTATTAGTGCCCATTCCAGAGTCAGTTGAACAGATTGGGACATGGAAAGGAGTAGGTATTGTCCAGAAGAGGGCACTTTTAATCCACTTTGTGCTGGAGAGGGAAAGACAGATTTTTTTTTCCCATAATTTTATTTTTCTCATTAGTTACATTTTGTTAATTCTGTATCCCAGATGTATCCCTCATTCCCTCCCCAATCCCACCCTTCCTCCCTCATCTCCTCCCTGCCCCTTTCCAAGTCAACTAATAGGGGAGGACCTCCTCCCCTTTCATATGACTCGCTTTTGTCAGGTATTTTCCGGACTGGCTGCAAAGTCCTCCTCTGTGGCCTAACAGTATTGCTCCTCCCTTGGGAGGTGGGGAGGTCAAAGAGCCAGTCATTGAGTTCATGTTAGAAATAGTCCTTGTTCCCCTTACTATGGGAAACCAATTGATTACTGAGCTATCACGGGTCACATCTGAGCAGAGGTTCTAGGTTTTATCCTCTCATGGACATTGGTTGAGTGTCCATCTCAGAAAAGACCCTGTGCCCAGATACGTTTGGTCCTTGTGGAGCTCCTATCCTTTCCACATCAAACTCCCTTTCTTTCATATGATTCCCTGCACTCTGCCGAAGGTTTGGTTGTGAGTCTTAGTATCTATTTTGGAGCACTGCTAGGTAGAGTCTTTCAGATGCTTTCTGCGTTAGACTCCTGTCATACGTTCAATGCATATCCCATTTGTCTTTCTAAATGAGGATTGATCATCTTACCCCATGTCTGCTTTCTTGATTATCTTCTTTAGGTGTATAGATTTTATTTTGTTTATCCTATCTTTTAGGTCTATATAAGCGAGTATAATCCATGTTTGTCTTTCTCCTTCTGGGATACTTCACTCAGAATGATCTTTTCTAGATCCCACCATTTGCCTGCAAATTTCATGATTTCCTCCTTTTTGATTGCTGAGTAGTATTCCATTGTGTAGAAATACCACAATTTCTGTATCCATTCCTCCGTTGATGGACATCTGGATTGTTTCCAGGTTCTGGCTATTACAAATAAAGCTACTACAAACATGGTTGAGCAAATGTCCTTATGGTGTACTTGAGCAAATTTTGGGTATATGCCTAGCAGTGGTATAGCTGGGTCTTGAGGAAGCGCTATTCCTAATTGTCTGAGAAAGCGCCAGATTGACTTCCAAAGTGGTTGTACCAGATTACATTCCCACCAGCAATGGAGGAGGGTTCCTCTTTCTCCACAACCTCTCCAACATGTGTTGTCATTTGTGTTTTTCATCTTGGCCATTCTGATGGGTGTAAGGTGAAATCTTAAGGTCGTTTTGATTTGCATTTCCCTAATGGCTAATGAGGATGAGCATTTCTTTAAGTGTCTCTCTGCCATTCTATATTCCTCTACAGAGAATTCTCTGTTTAGCTCCGTTCCCCATTTTTTAAGTGGATTACTTGTTTTGCTGCTTTTCAGCTTCTTTAGTTCTTTATATATACTGGATATTAGCCCTCTGTCAGATAGAGGGTTGGTGAAGATTCTTTTCCAATCTGTAGGCAGTCGTTTTGTTTTGATGATGGTGTCCTTTGCTTTACAGAAGCTTTTCAGTTTCATGAGGTCCCATTTATTGATTGTTGCTCTTAAAGCCTGTGCTGTTGGAGTTCTGTTCAGGAAGTTGTCTCCTGTGCCAATGAGTTCTAGGCTGTTCCCTACTTTTTCTTCTAACAGATTTAGCGTATCTGGTTTTATGTTGAGGTCCTTGATCCACTTGGACTTGTGCAGGGTGATAAATGTTGATCTAGTTTCATTTTTTCTGCATGTAGACATCCAATTAGACCAGCACCATCTGTTGAAGATGCTATCTTTTTTCTATTGAATGGTTTTGGCTGCTTTGTCATAAATTGAGTATTCATAGGTTCGTGGGTTTATTTCTGGGTCTTCAATTCGGTTCCATTGATCCTCCTTTCTGTTTCTATGCCAATACCATGCAGTTTTTATTACTATTGCTCTGTAGTACAGCATGAGATCGGGAATGGAGATATCTCCAGATGATCTGTTGTTGTATAGGGTTGTTTTGGAGATTCTAGGTTTTTTGTTTCTCCATATGAAGCTGAGAATCTTTTTTTCAAGGTCTGAAAAGAATTGAGTTGGTATTTTGATGGGAATTGCATTGAATCTGTAGATTGCTTTTGGCAGTATGGCCATTTTCACAATGTTAATCCTACCAATCCATGAACACGGGAGATCTTTCCATCTTCTGAGATCTTCTTCAATTTCTTTCTTCAGAGACTTGAAGTTTTTCTCAAACAGGTCTTTCACTTGCTTGGTTAGTGTCACCCCAAGGTACTTTATGTTATTAGTGGCTATTGTGAAGGGTGTTGTTTCCCTAATTTCTTTCTCGGCCCTTTTGTCTTTGGTATACAGGAGGGCTTCTGATTTTTTTTGAGTTGATTTTGTATCCAGCCACTTTGCTGAAGGTTTTTATCAGCTGGAGGAGTTCTCTGGTTGAATTTTTGGGGTCACTCATGTATACTATCATATCATTTGTGAATAGTGACACTTTGACCTCTTCCTTTCCTATTTGTATCCCCTTGATCTCCTTTGTTGTCTTATTGCTCTGGCTAAGACTTCAAGTACTATGTTGAATAGATATGGAGAGAGTGGGCAGCCTTGTCTTGTCCCTGATTTCAATGGGATTGATTTAAGTTTCTCTCCATTGAGTTTGATGTTGGCTGTAGGCTTGCTCTATATTGCCTTTACTATGTTTAAGTATGTGCCTTGTCTCCCTGATTTCTCCAATACTTTAAACATTAATGGGTGTTGGACTTTGTCAAATGCTTTTTCGGTGTCCAAGGAGATGATCATGTGGTTTTTCTCCTTCAGTTTGTTTATGTGGTGGATTACATTGATGGATTTCCGTATGTTGAACCACCCTTACATGCCTGGGATGAAGCCTACTTGGTCATGGTGGATGATATCTTTGATGTGTTCTTGGATTCGGTTTGCAAGTATTTTATTGAGTATTTTTGCATCAATATTCATAAGAGAGATAGGTATGAAGTTCTCTATTTTTGTTGGGTCTTTGTGTGGTTTGGGTATCAAGGTAACAGTCGCTTCATAGAATGAGTTTGGTAATGTTCCTTCTGTTTCTATTTTGTGGAATAGTTTGAGGAGAATTGATATTAGCACTTCTTTGAAGGTCTGGTAGAATTCTGCGCTGAAACCATCTGGCCCAGGGCTTTTTTTGGAGGGGAGGCTGTTAATGACTGCTTCAATTTCCTTGGGGGATATAGGGCTATTCAGTCTTTCTATCTGATCTTGACTTAATGTTGGTAGATGGAATCTATCAAGAAAATTGTCCATTTCGTTATAATTTTCAAATTTTGTGGCGTATAGGCTTTTGTAGTATGACCTAATGATTGTTTGGATTTCTTCAGTGTCTGTAGTTATGTCCCCCTTTTCATTTCTGATTTTGCTGATTTGGATAGATTCTCTCTGCTTTTTAGTTAGCTTGGCTAAGGGTTTGTCTATCTTGTTGATTTTCTCAAAGAACCAGCTTTTTGTTTCGTTAATTCTTTGAATAGTTTTATTTGTTTCTAATTGATTGATTTCAGCCCTGAGTTTGATTATTTCCAGCCGTCTGCTCCTCTTGAGTGTATCTGCTTCTTTTTTTTTCTAGGGTTTTCAGTTGGGCCATTAAGTTGTTTGTATGTGATGTTATAAATTTCTTCTTGAAGGCACTTAGTGCTATAAATTTTCCTCTGAGCACCGCTTTCAATGTGTCCCATAAATTTGGGTATGTTGTGCCTTCATTTTCATTGAATTCTATGAAGAATTCATTAATTTCTAAGAAATTCATTTAATTTCTTTCTTTATTTCTTCCTTAACCCAGCTGTCATTGAGTAATAAGTTGTTCAGTTTCCATGTGCGTGTCGGCTTTTTGTTGTTTCCATTGTTGTTGATGTCCAGCTTTAGTCCATGGTGGTCCGATAGAATACAAGGGATTATCTCAATCTTTTTATATCTGTTGAGGCTTGCTTTGTGACCAACTATATGGTCTATTTTGGAGAAGGTTCCATGAGGTGCTGAAAAGAAGGTATACTCTTTTGAGTTTGGGTGGAAAGATCTGTAGACGTCTATTAGGTCCATTTGATTTAGGGACTCTGTAAGTGCTTTTATTTCCCTGTTTGGTTTCTGTCTAGTTGATCTGTCCCTTGGTGAGAGTCGGGTGTTGAAGTCACCCACTATTAGGGTATTGCCATCAATGTGTGGTTTAAGCTTTAATAATGTTTCATTTATGAATGTGGGTGCTCTTGTATTTGGGACATAGATGATTAGAATTGTGATGTCTTCTTGGTGAATTTTTCCTTTGATGAAAATGTAGTGCCCCTCTATGTCTTTTTTGATTAGTTTTGGTTGAAAATCTATTTTATTAGATATTAGGATAGCCACTCCTGCTTGTTTTTTGGGTCCATTTGCTTGAAAAACTGTTTTCCAGCCTTTTACTCTGAGGTAATGTTTATCTTTGTTGCTTAGTTGTGTTTCTTGGATGCAGCAGACTGTTGGTTCCTGTTTCTGCACCCATTCTGTTAGTCTGTGGAGAGTTTTTATTGGAGAGTTGAGTCCATTGATGTTGATAGATATTAATGACCATTGAATGTTATTTCCTATTATTGTGGAGTTGGCGATGTTACTGTGAATCATTGCTTGTTTGTTTTTGACTTTTGTTGGAAATTATCTTTAACCTATGTTTTCTTGGGTGTATTTGTTTTCATTGGATTGGAATTTTCCTTCTAGTATCTTTTGTAGGGCTGGGTTGCTGTTCAAGTATTGCTTAAATTTAGTTTTGTCGTGGAATATTTTATTTTCTCCATCTATGTTGATTGAAAGCTTTGCTGGGTAAAGTAGTCTAGGTTGGCACCTGTGGTCCCTTAGGGCCCGCATGATCTCTTCCCAGTCTCTTTCTGGCTTTCATAGTTTCTGATGAGAAGTCCGGTGTGATTCTGATAGGTTTGCCTTTATATGTTACTTGGCCTTTTTCCCTTGCTGCTTTTAGTATCTTTTCTTTGTTCTGTAGATTAAGTGTTTTGACTATGATGTGGCGTGAGGAGTTTCTTCTCTGGTCTAGTCTATTTGGTGTTCTGTAGGCCTCTTGTATGTTTGTGGACAGACAGATTGGTTTTGAACTGACATTAAAAAAAAAAAAGGAGAAGTCACTCCTGTAAGCCATAGACATATATTGGTAATTTTAGCATCTGACATATAGCTGGCATTTTGTTTACTTACAACAAATTATTAAAAGTATGTTTGTTTGAAAAAAATTCAAGTCTGAAGAAAGAAATCGAAGAAGACATCAGAAGATGGAAAGATCTCCCATTCTCATGGATTGGTAAGATTAACACAGTGAAAATGGCCATTCTGCCAAAAGCAATCTACAGATTCAATGCAATTCCCATCAAAATACCAAGAAAATTCTTTACACACCTTGAAAGAAAAATTCTCAACTTCATTTGGAGAAAAAAAAAAAACAAAACAAAAAACAGAATTTCCAAAACAATCCTGTACAACAACAGATCCTCTGGAGGTATCTTCACCCCTGATCTCAAGTTGCACTACAGAGCAATAATAATAAAAACTGCCTGGTACTGGCATAGAAACAGAAAGGTGGCTTAATGGAACTGAATAGAAGACCCAGAAATAAACCCACTCACCTATGAATAGTTGATTTTTGACAAAGAAGCCAAAAATATTCAATGGAAAAAAGACAGCATCTTCAACAAATGGTATTTGTTGAAGATATTCAACAACTGGATATCTACATGCAGAAAAATGAAAATAGATCTGTATTTATCACCCTGCACAAAAACTAATGTCCAAGTGGTTCAAAGACCTCCATATAAAACCAGATACTCTAAATCAGTTAGAAGAAAAAAGTGGGGAAGACCCTAGTACTCATTGGCACAGGAGACAACTTCCTGAACAGACTACCATCAGCACAGGCCCTAAGAGCAACAATTAATAAATGAGACCTCATGAAACTGAAAAGCTTCTGTAAAGCAAAAGACACTGTCCTTAAAACAAAATGACAGCCTACAGATTGGGAAAGGATCTTCACCATACCATCATCTGATAGAGGGCTGATATCTAGAATATATAAAGAACTAAAGAAGTTAAATGGCAATAATTCAAGTAACCCAATTTAAAAAAATGGGTTATGGAGCTAAACAGAGAATTTTCTATAGAAGAATATAGAATGGCAGAGAAATACATAAGGAGATGTTCAACATCCCTAGCCATCGGAGAGATGCAAATCAAAACAACCCTGAGATTTCACCTTACACCCATTGGAATGGCTAAGATAAAAAACTCAAGAGATAACGCATGCTAGGAGAGGCTGTGGATAAAGGGGAACCCTCCTCCATTGCTGGTGGGAATGTCAACTGGTACAACCACTATGGAAATCAATCTGGCGCTTTCTCAGAATATTAGGAATAGTGCTACCTCAAGATGTAGCGATACCATTCCTAGGCATATATCCAAATGATGCTCATGTACACAACAACGACATTTATTCAACCATGTTCGTAGTATCTTTATTCATAATAGTCAGAACATGGAAACAACCCAGATGTCCTCAACGGAGGAGTAGATTTAGAAATTGTGGTACATTTATACAATGGAATACTACTCAGCAATTAAAAACAAGGAAATCATGAATTTTGCAGGCAAATGGTGGGATCTAGAAAAAATCATCCTGAGTGAGGTATCCCAAAAGCAGAAAGACACACATGGTATAGCCTCACTAATATAGACCTATAAGATAGGATAAACATACTAAAATATGTACACCTAAAGGAGATAAACAAGAAAGAGGTCCAGGGGTAAGATGATCAATCCTCATCTAGAAAGACAAAGGGAATGGACATTGGAAATAGGAGAAAACAAGTAACAGGACAGTAGCCTACCACAGAAGGCACCTGAAAGACTCTACCTAGCAGTGTATCAAAGCAGATGCTGAGACCCATATCTAAACCTTTGGCAGAGTGTAGGGAATCATATGAAGGAAGGAGGAATTAGTATATTCTAGAGGGGACAGGGAGCCCCACAAGGTCCAAATATATCTGAGCACAGGGGTATTCTATGAGACTGTTTATCCAACCAAGGACCATGCATGGATATAACCTACAACCCCTGCTCAGACATAGCCCATGTAGCTCAGTATCCAAGTGGGTGCCTAGTAAGGGGGACAGGAATTGTTTCTGACATGAACTCATGAGCTTCCCCTCCCTCTTGAGGGAGGAGCAGCTATGCTAGGCCACAGATAAGGACATTGCAACCATCCTGAAGATACCTGATAAGCTAGGACCAGTTGGAAGGAAAGGAGGATACCCCCTCTCAGTGGACTCAGAAGGGGGCAGGGAGAAGATGAGGGAGGGTGGGGAGGATCGGGAGGGAAAGAGGGAGATGGATACAGCTGGGATACAAGTGAATGTATAAAATTATTTAAAAATAAAAAAATATTCATAATTAAAAAATATGTTTGTATAAATACATCACATCTGAGAAAGATGAACTACAGAACTGAAACCCACAGTCTGCCTGAGAGGTTCAGAAGAATGGTAGCTTTCAGGGTAAGGTTATCACTCTATATTTTTTCACAGAAAAAGTATAAACCCTAATCACTACTGCCTTTCAAGCACTGTATTGTTGTGGTGAGAAACATATGTTCTCATATTGTCTGATTCAATATCATTTATTTCTTAACCTCATCTAATGTACTTTTATATACCTATGGACATTAAATGGAAAAATAAAGAGTATTGATTCCTTCTAAGTTATCATTTAAAAAGTATTAAAAATGTGGAGTGATGAAAACAGTACAGTGTTTAGCATTTCAGTCATACTGTGAGGATGTTAACTTGTGCTATTTCATTTGTCTCTTCCACAAGTAAACATTGGAATTACCAAAAAAAAGTGCTCATATCACGCTCAAACTTTGCTTATGACAATTATTACTACCAGGTAATAATTCCTAGATGCTGCAAACTTCATTCCTAGATGCTGCAAACTTCATGTCAATTTCTAGAGAGTACTCCCTCTTGCAGGAATCCTTCTTCTTTCAGAATAAAAAACAGATATGCTTTTCATCATTTCCACAGCCCAAGAAAAGAATACCAAGGTCCTCAAGGCCTCAGCATGTATATTTAAGAGTGAGTACTCCCCAACATACTCATGTATCTCATTTCTACTTCTCTCTAACCTCTGAGCTTTGTCTCAGTTAATGTCAAATTCATTGCAAGAAAAATTAAGAGTATAGAATACTATCAGTTGAGGAACATTTGGAATTAATAAGGAGATAGCTGTGGTAAATATATTCATTAATATAACATGTTTTATATTTCTTTAATGAAGAGAAACATTTGGTAATATCTCAGTTTTATGATTTTAGTAAGTAAAAAGCAGACACTACTTAAGAATGACGTCTCCCCAACCTTGTTTAACATTGGACTGATTGCTGCCTCTGCTCAACTTTTAGCAAGAAGAATGGTGTCAAGAACTGAGAACAAAAACAGTTTAACTCGTTCAGGTTTTAAATTAAGGTCTTTGAGCGACATCTAATTGGTTTTGTACACAGTGCAAGGTAAGGATATAATTTCATCCTCCTGTAGGTGAATGCCCTTTTGCCAGTACCATTTGTTACGTAGATGGTTTTCTTTCCAATGCACCATATTCTCTTCTTCATCGAAACTTCGGTGGCCATACCTTTGAGAGTTAATTACCATATCTTCTCTTTCCCCCATTGGTTTGCCTCTATTTGAATCAGCAGTAGAGTATCTTTGTTACTATACCACTGCACTATTATTATTTTTGAGTATAGGAGAAATATGGCATTTCACAGATAAACCCTGGAATTCAAAATATTAAACGAAAAGTCCCATGAGTCTGAAACTTTGATATTTTATTGTAAAACAACATAGGCACTAGTAAAAACAATTTTTAGCACTGATCCTAAAAGATAAACATTTATTTAGTCAAAATAACAATGGTTAGAAATGACTCATTAGATATTCAGTCTTCCAAAAATCAGTTTTACCAAAACCAAAACCTAAAATCATTATTTCATATTTTCCTTGGAATACCATCTCAGAAACACATACATTTACTCACATGCACAGATATAGTCTCACCCATAAGTATACTCACACACATGTAAACACATGTACAAACATTCACATACATAGTCAAATGCACACTCACCCACACCCCCCACACCTATAAAAACATAAATATATACATACACATGAAAGCAAGCACACATGCCATGCCTACACTCACACATACTGACATACACAAACACATGTCCTCACACATGAATAAATACATACTAACACATCTATAGACATATAAAACTGTTTTTCTTTGCCTGCTTTTGTGTTTCCTTCTCTCCCTCTTTCTATGTGTATGTATATGTGTATAATTACTTTTGGGGGTGAACAAAACTAACAAAATGGATTGTATATAACTTCTAATTTATTTTTTTCTTTTTTAATTATTTTTTAAAAATAAATTACAGTTTATTCACTTTGTATCCCAGCTGTAGTCCCGGCTGTTATCCCCTACCAATCACATCCTCCTTCCCTCATCTCCTCCAAGCCCCTCCCCAAGTCCACTGATACAGAAGGTTCTCCTCCTCCCTCTAATTTGGTTTAAAGTTACATATTTCCCCAATAATAGGAATAGTAGCAGTCTCATCTCTCAGTACATTGCATGCCTATCACATTTCTGGATATAACTTGTCAAGTCATTAACTCTTATGTAAAGATAAAGCCCATTTCTTTACTTTCAAGTAGTGACAGGATGAATAATGATATTGCCCTGGTCAGGTCATGCTATCTCACACCTCAGAGCCTTCGAGCATGCTGCTTCTTCTGCTTAAATGCCTTCTCACCATCTGTACTTGGCTAACTTCCAATTCACAGTCTGTAGCTTTGCTTAGGCATCATATAGCGTACAGTTCTTCTTAGAAAATGAATTTTAGTAGAAGAGAAAGATATAACATGCTTGTAGATTTCTGGAGCTAATGAAAAGGGGCAGAGGAGATTTCCATAACAATTATTAAATGTGTTATTTCTTTAAAAGTTTGCTTTGACTGACCTTATCTATATCTAATATGAGGAAAGCTTTACAAACTATATGTTGTTAGAATATAGACACATACACTTGGTCAACAATGATTACCCCTTAGAGTAAAATATTTGCTTTTTACTTTAAATGCGTTTTCAGTCATTATTTCATTATACTGGTTATAATTACTCAAGATGAATTTTAAGGCAGGGCAATTAATATTCTCATAACCACAGCACTAATAGCTTTAAGTCATCCAATTAAAATTCTAACTCAGTTCACTAAAATCAGCAGTTAGATCTTTAGCTCATTCTCTCTAGATATGTTTTACACCAGAAGTATACAAGCATTATCAGATTCCAGATGATGTAACAGTAAACATAATGAAGAGGATTAATTATGAGATTCCACCTGAATAGGTCATACTGCCTCTGTAACCAGTTATCTGAATGTTATCAATTGTTATCTGAATGTTACTGTGGTGTTTTATTTTTAAATGGTTTTAACAATAAATAAAATAAAACTTACTTTATGAATATTATACTCTGCAATATAGAGGACTCATCAATTGGTTGAAGATTTAATGACAACCTTCCAAGCAGAAAAGAATGTTGCCCAAAACTGCCTTTGAAGAAGCTGAAACTCTTCCCTGGACTTCCACTTTGGAGATTTGATATATCCCTCACAATGCGGTGTAGCTTTTTAAAGTCTTGTGTGTGTCTCTCTCTCCAACACACACACAACAATAACAAACAAAAACTAGTGTTTTGGTTCCTTTTCTCTAAAGAATATTGTTTCATATAAAGTACAGAACATGGCCCAAGTGGAACCTCTATTACATATAGTACCTTACAGAGAAGGGGGAATTTTAGGCAGGGAAAGAGGAAAAACATGAAACTGAATATTTTAACCTTCTAATACCCACAAAATCAAAGAGAGTTAAAATGAGCAATTCATGCACAGAATGCCACCACATGTTCAAGAAACTCACTTTTTACATAAAATTTAGCATCTTCTGAGAAACTTAACAAATAGTCATGTATCCATTTCTAGGGAAAATAATTTCTCTTCTTAGAAGAAATAAGCATAGCAACATTTAAAGGAATTTCATAGCTCTCCATTTAGAGAGGCAAGAACAATTTGACTTAGGTCAATGTATATGAAATCTAAAATATGCATATTTCTTAATTTCTGGACTTGAAACTAAGTGTGGATAATATTTATATTAATTTTGACTATATAACTATTCAAAAACTAAACATAGAATTGATCCTGTATGCAAAGAAATTTCTAAACTTAACAGTTTAAAGTATAGAAACAGTATTTCAAAGCTGAGTAATAGCTGACCTTATTCAAAGCATGTAACCACATAAAAATGAATAGAATTATACCATTGACTTATTCTGTAATTTAGAAAGCCTAAAGTTCACCTCTGTTATGAACTGTTACATTCAGGAGCTGGAAAGTTTAGAAGTTTAAAATGCTTCTTGTCTTCAAAATAAGTTTGTAAGAATAAGATTTATATGTGCCCATGGACTAAATTACAAATATTGCCATACCTTCTGTAATAGTTGCTTGGAAAGCTTACTCCATGTTGTCAGGAAATTATTTAAATTTTAATGTGACATGGTAATATCCAGTTTAAAAAATATCTTGAGGAAAACATATTTGAATTAATTTGAAATATTGACAAATCTATCAAGGTGCAACTAGAAGAGAGAGATAAATTATAATTAAATTGTCTACTGAATCTCTTTCTACATGATAGCACAGGCTTATCCATGGGAAAAGTCATAAAATATTTTAATTTGTGTCACTCCATAGATGATTTTCCCATGGAAACAATAATTTAAAACTAAATAAAGACATTAAGAGGATTAGCAACCTTTACACAATTCCATGCATCTTTGCATAAATCAGTTCCCTGAGAGGGTAATGTAGGAGATGAATTTAAAACCCATAGCATGATTATTTCTTGCTGTGTTTCCTATGAAGGTATTTATTCAAGTGGAACATGGTAGTATTTCTAAACATTTTAAAAAAGACAGACAGCCAATTGACTCTAACTAGAGGGTAATAAGACCAGCTAAACACTAGACACTGAAGGCTTGAATGGCTGCATTTGATTTGATGCTTGGTCGTACTTGTAACCTCTGAACTATGACAATCTTCCTTAAGTCAACAAAAGCTAGTTAAAATTAATGAGGCCCCAAAGAACTGCGTGTTCAGCAGCTTAACTAACTTAAAATATGAGAATCAAATCCCAAATAAGGAACAGATGCTCATGTGTACCTGGGGATGAATATATTAGGAATGCTGAAAATTCATCCACTTTCTATTACTGTGTGAATCTGATAGATTAAAATACGTTTCGCTCTGGATTGACCTATCAGACATATCTTGTTCAAGTATACATTTTATAAAATGAACTTCCGTGTACATATTACAAAATTCATATAAGAATTGAAACTAATTTTCTATAAATGGCATCCATCTTTCTTTAAATTGTAGTTCTTTTAAAGTATTTAACTTGGATTCTATCTGTTAAACAAGTATGATTAAATAGAAAGTCATATTAAAATGGCCGAGTTTGTCAAAATAAGGAGTTAACGTTACATCAGTTTACTCTTTCCTCAATATTTCATAAAGCTTATGGGAAGTAAATAAATAAATTATTATAAATAAATTACAGAAATTTTCAGAATATATACTGTGTTTATCTTTTATAAGATCTATTTTATCTGTTTTGTTGTTGGTGGTGGTGTTTTTTCTTTGTTTATTGAGACAAGTTTATCAACATAACTGCCCTGGCTGTCCTGGAACTCACTTGGTAGTCCAGGCTGGTCTTGAACTCACAGAGATCAATCAGCCTGCCTCTGCATCTTGAATGTTAGACTTAAAGGCATTTGCCACCACTGCCTGGCTTACGTTCATTTAAAAAGGTAGATAGATGTTGAGATATGAAATATACAAATATTCTATCCTAGAAGAGTAACATTATTTACTGCTGGCATTAAGATATCACACTTTAAGATAAATATTCTGCTAAAGTCTTTTTAATATGACTTATATTCAAATAGATACATTAGGGAGATTAGTTACTATGAAAATCTGTTAAATCATGCATGTAGATAATTTAAAACCATACCTATTTCAAACTTATCTTGCTTTATAAAAATCTTCATCATTGTCCAGTAAAAGAAAAATGCAGATGATTTAGCAACTAGAATATTTTATTTATGTCTTCACCAATAGTATCGATTTCATATTATATTAAGTGGTGGCTTCATAATATGGAGTCAACCTGTCTTTAAATGTAAACATTTCCATTGATAGTCTGACTTGTTTCCTTATTTGTGAGTTGAATTTGAATTTGTAAGTAATAGGATCACTGAGGTAAGATACCAGATAATGAAGAAAATATAATGCAAATATGCACTGAGTGATAGCCCTGGAAAAGAACTTTATATTTTATTTGAATAATATTCTTAGTTAGTTTACAATGGTTTAGCTGAAATTATTCTGTGTCCATTAAAATCAGTAAATGCTGGACTGGCATAGCTATTATTGCCATGAATTGTAGGAGAGTCATTGGACTGAAACTGCATCTGTACAGATGTGAGAAGAAAAAAGGCTTCACTCAAAGTACACTTTGAGTTAAAAACGACATTTGAAGAACAGCACAGTTAAAATTGTATAGCAGTTTTGTAGGGTAAAGGACACCTGGGAACCACAGTGTGTAATTGATGGCTGTCTTAGTTATAGCTCCATTAACAAAACATGTGAAAGTTCAAAACCAAAAGAAAAAAAATTACAACTTCTGCACTATTGAGCTTTCAGCTGACAATGACACGGTGTGACAATGCTTTATGTAGGGCTATGGAGTGGGTTATAAAGGGAATTTCCACTGCTTCTTCACATGCGAAAAAGGAAGAGAGCTAACATTCTCTGTGGACTTCTTTATGAATATTTTTTTTAAATGATTTGTTTATTTTTACTTTATGTCCATCTGTGTTTTTTTTTTTTTTTTTTCAATGCAGTTTATTCAGGAACCTTGAACAATCATCTGACCCTGGGGAAAGCCAGCCCACAGCTTAAATAGCCTCTGGGTAGCCAACCCAGGCATGCCACGTGGGCAATGCAGATAGGTCCACATACATGGAAGCAAGCCAGATCCTCAGCCTTAGCCAAATGTGGAATTGTTCGTGACAGAGAGCACTCACCATCAGGAAGGTGGAAGGCAGAAACCAGCTCC
Source organism: Meriones unguiculatus (assembly GCF_030254825.1). NCBI lineage: Eukaryota > Metazoa > Chordata > Mammalia > Rodentia > Muridae > Meriones > Meriones unguiculatus. The sequence continues at coordinate 92,968,126 of NC_083357.1, read as the reverse complement.
ATCTTTAAGGCACAGCATTACACAGCTCTCTACAGTTCCCCCTTTTTGTTTTAGACGCATCAGGCAAGAGTAGAGGTCTGATCTCTGATATTAGAAATAAATTGGGACTTTGTACTGATGTTCATTTAGGTGTCATCCACCTAAAGAGCATCAGACCCGTCCGATACCTTTATGAATATTTTAATCCCATTCATGAGGATTCCAAGCTCAAGGTGTCATCATCTCTGGGCCAATATACCTTCTGAGTAACAACATAAAAAAGGGAGGATGATATGAATATTCACTTCAAAACAGTAAGAAATACTAGACACATGTCTTTATTACATATGTTCATGTATACACAAAACCTAGAGTGCCTCAGCCTCTGCAGACAAGGCAACACACGAACCTGGAAAAGAAGTTATTGATAGACACAAGACTCTCTCATGGTTCAGTTCAAGAATGAAGAATGTTTATATTTTTCAAACACGTTTTAGATACTTTATTAGCTACTAAAGGTGGCATTGTAAGCAGTTTAACTAAACAACATCCTTATGCCTTTTATCTAAGTTCTTTTTTTCTGTACGTCCCAGCCCTAGTGGACTTATCTCTGCTGAGGAAATTCCTCTTAGGTCTTGTCTCAGGCCTTGCATTTTCCAGTCTCAGTCAGGGTTTGTACCTGAGAAAGAAACTGTAGACTGTCTGGACCCCAACACCAGAAAATCTCCACTCTACCTAGATAGAATTTTTTATTCATCTTTTCCATTTTAAAATTATTATTATGAATTACAGTTTATTCACTTTCTAATCTTAGCTGTATCCCCTTCCCTTATCTCCTCCTAATCTCACCCTCCCTCTTCTCCCCTCCACGTCCCTCTCCTAATCCACTGATAGAGGAGGTCTTCCTCTCCTACTATCTGACCCTAGCCTATCAGGTCTCATAAGGACTGTCTGGATCATCTTTCTCTGTGGCCTAGTAAGACAACTTTGCCAGGGGAAGGTGACCAAAGAGCAGGCAACTGAGTTCATGCCAGAGATTGTCCCTGCTCCCCTTGCTAGGGAACCACCATAGAGACTGAGCTACATCTGAACAGGAGGTCTAGGCCCTCTCCATGCAGGGTTCTTGGTTGATTCATCAGTCTCTGCAGGACCCCTTGGACCTAGATTGTTTGGCTCTGATGGTGTCCTTGTGGAGCTCCTTTCCCCTCCAGGTCTTTCTCCCTACTCAAATCCTGCCTTCCCTCCTTTCCTTATCTCCTCCCATGCCCCTTCCCCATTCTATTGATAGTGGAGGACCTCCTCCCCTTCCATCTGAGCCTTTCAGGTCTCATCAGGACTGACATTCATGGTCTTCCTCTGTGGCCTGGTAAGGCTACTACCCACTCAGGGGGAGATGATCAAAGAGAGAGGCACTGAGCTCATGTCAGAGACAGTCCCATTCCTCTTACTAGGGAACTCACTTGGAGACCGAGCTGCCAGGAGCTACATCTAACTCCAGGTCTTTCTATCTCCTCCTTCTTTCATAAGATTCTCTGCACTCTGCCCAGAGTTTGGCTAGGAGTCTCAGCATCTGCTTCTATCCCCTGCTGGGTAGAATCCTTTAGAGATTCCCTGTGGAAGGCTCCTATTCTGTTCCTTGTCTTCTCTTATTCCTGATGTCTATCCTGTTTGCCTTTCTGAATGATGTTTTCGCCTCTTCCCTAGGGTCCTCCTTGTTTCTTTAGTACTGTAGAGTTCAGTATGTCTATACCATGTGTGTCTTTCTGCTTCTGGGTTACCTCACTCAGTATGATCTTTTCTAGTTCCATTCATTTGCATGCAAATTTCATTATTTCCTTGTTTTTAATAGCTGAGTATTATTCGATTGTGTAAATGTACCACAATTTCTGTATCCATTCTTCAGTTGAGGGACAACTAGGTTGCTTCCTGATTCTTACTATTATAAATAAAGCTGCTATGAACATAGTTGAGGAAATGTGCTTGTTGAATTTTGGATCATCTTTAGGGTATATGCCCAGGAGTGTTATAGCTGTATCTTGAGATAGCACTTTTCCTAATTGTCTGAGAAAACTCCAGATTGATTTCCAAAGCAGTTGTACAAGTTACATTCCCACCAGCAATGAAGGGGGGTTCACCTTTCTCCTCAACAACCCCAGCATGAATTGTTATTTGAATTTTTGATTTTAGCCATTCTGATGGGTTTAAGGTAGAATCTCAGTTTTGTTTTGATATGCTTCTCCCTGATGATTTATGACATTGAACATTTCTTTAAGGATTTTTCTGCCATTCAATATTCCTCTGTTCAGAATTCTCTGTTTAGCTCTGTATCCCCCCCTTTTTTTTTTTAAATTGGATTACTTGGTTTGTTGTTGTTTTAACTCTTGAGTTCTTTACATATTGTGGATATTAGCCCTCTGTCAGATACAGGGTTGGTGAAGATCCTTTCCCAGTCTGTAGGCTGTTTTTTTTTGTTTTTGTTTTTTCTGATGACAGTGTCCTTTTCTTTACAGAAGCTTTTCAGTTTCATGAGGTCCCATTTACTGATTGTGGATCTGAGAGCCTGTGCTGTTGGTGTTCTATTTAGGAAGTTGTCTCCTGTGTCAATGAGTTCAAAGCTCTTCCCCACTTTTTCTTCTAACCAATTTAGTGTATTCGGTTTTATGTTGAGGTCTTTGATCCACATGGACTTTAGTTTTGTGCAGAGAGATTTTTTTTTATTTTAACATAATAGTAAGTTAAGTAGTAATTTACAAGTAGATTGTAAATATGGTAAAGATTTATTTAACAAGAAGAACAAAACAGGATGAAAAGAGTCTCTGTTGTTAAGAGTAATGGCAACTGTTCTGTTTGATTCCTAGACCCCACATGTTTTACAACCCTCTGGAACTCTTGTTCCAGAGAATTCAATGCCCTCTCCTGGATTCTTAAAGTTCCAGTAATGCAAGTGTTACACAGTCATTCAAATAGGGAAAACACCCATATACATAATGCAAAATAAAAATAAATAGTAAAAATAAGGACTAAATATTAAATCTAGTTGAAAAAAACATTTGAAGAATTCCTTGAAGAGTTCCTTCATCTTCTTATTAGTTACAAAGCTACCAAATAAGGTACAAAGTAGTTTCCTTAAAATAGTAATGCTGGTGACAATGTTTTGAAAAGAAGGATTCTGATAAGGATAACAGAAAAGTTGTTCCGGGATAAGTAGAAATCTAAATTCAGCATTCTTCAGGAATCTGTAAGATAGATATCTTTTAATCTATTCCTTAAGATCAGCTATCTAAAGGAAAGGCATCTAGTTCCCTACTAATACAAACAGCCTACATCATCTGGAATTTCCTCACTTGTTTTCTGCATTTTGATTCTCTCTGCCACCCCACTCCACAACATAGCCTTGGCATTTTGATCCCCATTTAACCTTTCTTTCTGTTCAGCGAATGGTCGAGGTGTGTAGTTTGAAATATAAGTGGGCCCTAATTCATACTTCTCAGCTTATCTGTAAGTGAACCGATAATTATATTTTAATATTTTGTTCTCTTAAGTCAAGGAAACCTTTTGAAATGAAGGCCTGTCAATATGTATATTCACGGTTGTACGCAAAGACACCCACAAAAACACACATACACATGCTCATACACTAATACAGAATCAACCATGTCAGAGTTTGGGGTAATTAAAGAACCAGCTTACTTCCATCTTAGGCTTAAAAATCATCTTATAGTAAAAACAAACTTGGTTCATTACTGTTTATGATTAACCCTCTGTTTCTCAAGGATTTGGCTATGTTCCACCTGTATCTTTAACTACAAATGGTTCTGTACTGCTAGTTTCAAAGTTGACAATCACATCTTTGATTCAAAAATATGTTGAACATCTTATCCAGGGAAAGGCAAAGGGAATGGACATCAGAAGAGGGAGAAAACAGGCAACATGACAGGAGCCCACCACAGAGGGCCTCTGAAAGACTTTACCCAGTAGTGTATCAAAGCAGATGCTGAGACTCGTAGCCAAACTTTGGACAGAGTGTAAGGAATCTTATAAAAAAAGGGGGAGATAGGAAGACTTGGAGGGGACAGGAACTCTACAACAAGAGCAACATAACCAAAAAATTTGGGCACAGGTGTCTTTTCTGAGACTGATAGTCCAACAAAGGACCATGCATGGAGATAACCTAGAACCCCTAGAACCCCTGCACAGATGTAGCCCATAGCAGCTCTGTCTCCAAGTGGAACCCTAGTAAGGGGAACAGTAACTGCCTCTGACATGAACTCAGTGGCTGGCTCTTTGATCAAGTCTCTGTGAGGGGGGAGCAGCCTCACCAGGTCACAAAAGAAGACAATGCAGCCAGTCCTGATGAGAGCTGATAAGTCAGGGTCAGATGGAAGGGGAGGAAAACCTCCCCTATCAGAGGACTGAGGGAGGGGCATGGGAGGGGAAGAGGGAGAAAAGGTGGGATTGGGAGGGAATGACAGGGGAGGCTACAGCTGGGATACAAAGTTAATAAACTCTAATTAGTATAAAAAATAACAATAAAAATTAGAAAAACAAACAAAACAAAACAAAAAGAACAAAAAAGATGTTTATAACTATCTTGCAACCCTACTTTTGTTTGAAAGGGGTTGTTATGGCTACCTTGTCATGACTACTTGTTGTTAGGCCCACCTTGCTTCAGGACATCATTAGCCCTAACATGTTATGCTTAAATTCTGCTCCTAAATCTCTCCCTAATTTGCCAAGAAAATTCCCTGTTTGGAAACTCTCTACCCCTGAGATATGAAAGCCTTGTCCCTTTTACATAAAATCCTGACTTATCAAAGGCCAATTCAGAGAGAGGCAGCCCATGTACATGAGAAAAAAAAAGTCTGCTTTAATTATTTCCTTGAATTAATTAGTTGACAGTGATTATTTGGGTAAGCAGTCTTTGTCCTTCCAACATTGGGATTAACATATGTAATCCTTAAACTCCACAGGTTTCACCAAAGACTTCTGATCACTATTACAGAAGTTTTTCGTTTTATAAAATAATGGTGATATACAAGTATTTGTCTTTTCTTATTTTAATTAAAATTGTTCCTTAGGATGTAGATATTATTTGATAATTTTTTGTGAAAGACTTACATTTGGTGTAGTAATGTTAAAATCCTTCTATAAGAAATTTAATCATAGTCTTAATTTTTCAATTGTGTTAATAAGGCATCATTAAAGAGATCAATGAGTGAAATCTGAAAAACTGTTTGCTGTTAAGCTGGGCGGTTGATGATTTTAGTAACACTCAAACACTGCCATGCATTTTTAATGAATGTGAATCCATATTTCCAATTATTCATTAAAATTCATTGTGAGATGCTGTGCATGTGCAATGGCATGAATACAGAATAAGAATGAAGACACATGAAGTTAAATCTTCAGACACACTTCTGATACCAGATACACAATGATACCAGAGTTCATGATCATAAATACTTTATAAACTCAATTTCCTCACTGTTCATTGTTTTTTTAATTAATTATGTATGTTCACACATTACTTGTGTGACCAAAGAAATAAAATTAATTACTAAGGAATAGACAAGATTTTTTAAATTAAAAAATATCATACCATGAAGAGTTTTTCAGGTGAACCACCATTGTTTTAACTTTGGAATATAGACGTTAAGAAGTCATTAAACTCAGGCTTCATTAACTTAACTCAAATTAAAGTTAACACAAATCAGAAACCTTACTATATAAGTAAAAGACTAGTAAGGCAAAAATAAAAATATTCACAACTAACATCACTTGAAAAAAAATTCTAGATAATATGATTAACTTCATTTTTTTGATTGACCATCTACTACTGAGCCTGTATGTGCATTGTTCTGTGGCCTCTCACTGGACAATACAGCAAATATACATTGCCTTATCTTCAATAAAGAATGGTTCTTTTTCTCCAGTACTTTCAACGGCAACATCTCATCATATGAAATGAGTCTTTATATCATTTGCACCATTTACACAGAAATTTAGCTAGCTTTGTCTTCAGTAAGTCATCTGCAGGTAACCAAAACTGCTGTAAGGTAATGTGTGTCATAGAAATGCCATCTCTAAAGAACAACATTTAGCAGATTTTTGCCCGATGTTCTGGCTCTCACGTTCTTTCTGCCTTAATTTATGTGCTTCTTTCTGAGCCTCCATTACAGCAAAGAGTATGACACAGATGCCCTATTTATGACTAAGAGTTCACTCTCAGCATTCTTACTAGATGTGTATTTTCATTAGCTACTGTCCATTACAAAAATAAATGTCCATGATCAAAACTCAAAGAACCCTATATCTATATGAATAAACATAAATACATAGAGGGAACTTTGTCAGCATGACAAAGTTTAAAGGGTATGCATATGTTAGAAGAAATAAAAGGATACTTTCCTGGGTGATCTGCTGCTTTCAATCATGTAATGTTTCTCAAACTAAAGTCTATTTTAAAATTGTAACAGGTTACCATGTTTATTGTCAGCAAATGTAATAACAGCCCATGTAAGATCTAAAGCAGTATTTCTCAACCTATGGGTCACGACCTCTTTGGTGGCCATTTGTCAGATATCCTGTATGTAGTATATTTACATTACAGTTCTTAACAGCAAAATTAGTTATGAAATAGCAACAGAATAATCATACGACTGAGGTCAGCATAGCACGAGGAATTCCATTAAAGAGTCACAGCATTAGGAAAGTTAACAACCTCTGTATAAAGTCCTATTAAAAGGATCTACAGTAAAAGAAAACACATACACAATGCATATATGTGTGTACATATGAATAATAAATGTTAATGCTTGATTTTTAAAAATTACTGGAAATTTTATAATTGAATATATTTATAAAATGTTTGAAATGTAAGTGAATAATGTAGATATAGATCTTATGTTACACTGATATTTTATATCTTAAGTTAGTAATTTAATATTGAATATAGGGCTAAGCTGTTAGTGTTATAGCAGATTTTTGATAGCCTGGTTCAAGTAAATCCATGATGTGCTACCAAAAGATCATGTAACGAAAGAAACAACACATGATTAGTCCTCAGGAAACTTCATCCATTAAGTATTGATTTCTAAAAATTACTGATTTTACAATACCTTCAATTTTCATTTGACAGTGTATTCTCAAATACTTTGTTTATAGTTATTTTTATTTTATCTTTTTATCAGTGATAAAATACAGAAAAATTGCGTATTTTACATTTAGGAAAATGAAATGAAAATTTATAAATATCATTCACATGTCATCAATTTTATGCATAAATAAATTTTGAAGGTGAGCTTTATACTTTTCTTCCATATAGATGGATTACATTATTTGTTTCTTCACATAAAAAATAATAATTTTTTAGATTTGAAAAAAAAATGTACTTTGGTGTTGCCACTAGAAAAGGTAAGACTTTCTAAGTATAAAGGTTATTGTAAAACTTTGTTCAGGGAAAATTCTACCAGGAAGACATCACAATCCTGAGCATCTATGCCCCAAACACAAGGGCATCCACATTTGTAAAAGTAACCTTATTAAAACTGAAACCACACATAGATCCACACATATTAATAGAGAAAGACTTCAACACTCCACTCTCGGCAAAGGACAGGTCAACAAAATAGAAATTAAACAAAGAAACAGTGACTAACAGAGGTCATGAATCAAATGGACCTAAGAGACATCTACAAACCTTTCATCCAAACACAAAAGAATTTGCCTTCTTCTCAGCACGTCATGACACCTTCTCCAAACTAGACCATATAATGTGTTGGTCACAAAACAAGCCTAAACAGATAAAAGAAGACTGAAATAATCCATTGTATCCTATCTAACCACCATGGACTAAATCTAGACCTCAATAACAATAGAAAGAGCAAAAAGTCTACACACACATGGAAAGTGAACAACTCGCTACTCAATGACAGTTCGGTCAATGAAGAAATAAAGAAGGAAATTAAAGTCTTCCTAGAATTCAAGAAAAAGGAATGCACAACATACCTAAACATATGAGACACAATGAAAGTGATGCTAAGAGGAAAATTCATAGCACTAAGAGCCTTCAAGAAGAAATTAGAAACATCTCATTTAAGCAACTTTTAATGGCTCACTTAAAGCCCTGGAGGGGGTGGGGAGAGTAGCAGACACACCAAAGAAGTGTAGATAGCTGGAAATAATCAAACTCAGGACAGAAATCAATAAATTAGAAACAAACAATTCAAAGAATAAATTAAACAAAGAGCTGGTTCTTTGGGAAAAATCAACAAGATAGACAAATCCTTACTGAAACTAACTAAAAGGCAAAGAGACACTATTCAAATCAACAAAATCAGAAATGAAAAGGGGGGACATAATACCAGACACTGAGGAAATCCAAATAATCATTAGGTCTTAGTTCAAAAGCCTATATGCCACAAAATTTGAAAATCTAAATGAAATGGACAATTTTCTTGATTGATTCCACTTGTCAAAGCTGAATCAAGACCAAGTAAATCAATTAAATAGTCCTATATCCCCTAAGTAAGTAGAAGCTGTCAAAAAAAGTCTCCCATGAGAAAAAAGCTAAGGGCCAGATGGTTTCAGCATAGAATTCTACCAGACCTTCAAAGAAGAGCTAACATCAAAACTCTTCCAACTATTTCACAAACTAGAAACATAAGGAACACTACCAAACTCATTCTATGAACCCACAGTCACTTTGGTACCTAAACCTCACAAAGACCCAAAAAAGAAAGAATTTCAGGCCAATCTCCTTTATGAACATTGATGCAAAAATACTCAACAAAATACTTGAAAACCGAATACAAGAACACATCAAAGGTATCATCCACTATGACCAAGTAGGCTTCATTCCAGATATGCAGGGGTGGTTCAATATATAGACATCCATCAACGTGATCCACCATATAAACAAACTGAAAGAAAAAAAAATAAGATAATCTCCTTAGATGCTGAAAAAGCATATGATAAACTCCAATACCCCTTCATGTTTAAAGTCTTGGAGAGATCAGGGATACAAGGCACTTACCTAAGCATAATAAAGGCAATATAAAACAAGCCTATAGCCAACATCAACCTAAAAAGAGAGAAACTTAAAGCAATCTCACTGAAATCAGGGACAAGGCAAGGTTGCCCACCTTTCCATATCTCTTCAACATGTTTCTTGAAGTCCTAGCTAGAGCAATAAGACAATTAATGGAGATCAAGGATTTACAAATTGGAAAGGAAGAAGTCAAATTATCACTATTTGCAGATGATATGATAGTATACATCAGTGACCCCAATAATTCTACCAGTGAACTCCTACAGCAGATAAAAACCTTCAGCAAAGTAGCTGGATACAAAATCAACTCAAAATAATCAGTAGCCCTCCTGTATACAAAAGACAATAGGGTTGAGAAATGAATTATGGAAACAACACCCTTCACCAGAGCCACAAAGGACAGAAAATACCTCAGTGTGACTCTAATCAAGCAAGTCAAAGACTTGCATGAAAAAAATTCCAGTATCTGAAGAAAGAAATAGAGGAAGATATTAGAAGATGGAAAGATCTCCCATGCTCATGGCTTGGCAGTATTAACATTATAAAAATGGCCATGTTACCTACCAAAAGCAACCTACAGATTCAATGCAATTCCCATCAAATTACCAATATAATTCTTTACAGATTTTAAATAAAAATTTCTTGACTTCATATGGAATAACAAGAAAACCAAAATTGCTAAAACAATACTCTATAATAAGAGATCTTCTGGAAGTATCTCCATCCCTGATCTCAAGTTGTTCTATAGACCAGGAGTAATAAAAACTGCATAGTATTGACATAGAAACCAAGTGATGAATCAATGGAATCGAATAGAAGACCTTGAAATAAACCCACACACTTATGGACATGTGATTTTTGACAAAGAAGCCAAAACCATTCAATGGAAAAAAGATAGCATCTTCAACAAATGGTTCTGGTCGAACTGGATGTCTACATGTAGAAAAATGCAAATAGATCCATACTTATCACCCTGAATAAAACTGAAGTCCAAGTAGATCAAAGACTTCAACACAAAACCAGACATACTAAACCTGTTAGAAGAAATAGTGTGGAAGAACCTTGAACTCATTGGCATAGGAGACAACTTCCTGAACAGAACATCAACAGCACAGGCTTTGAGAGCAACAATCAATAAATAGGACTTCAAGAAACTGAAAGGTTTCTGTAAAGCAAAGGACACTCTTGTCAGAACAAAATGACTGCCTACAGATTGGGAAAGGATCTTCACCAACCCTACATCTGACAGAGGGCTAATATCTAGAATTTATAAAGAAGAATTTAAACAGCAACAAATCAAGCAATCTGCTTGATTAAAAAATGGGGTATAAAGCTAAACAGAGAATTCTCAGTTGAGGGATATTGACTGGTAGGGAAACACTTAAAAAATACTCACAGTCCTTATTCATCAGGGAAATGCAAAATATAACAACCTGAGATCTTGCCTTATACCCATCAGAATGGCTAAGATCAAAAACTCAAGTGACAACACATGCAAGAGAGGATGTGGAGAAAGAGGAACACTTCCTCATTGCTGGTTGGAATGTAAACTTGTGCAACCACTTTGAAAATCAATCTGGTGCTTTCTCAGGCAATTAGGAATAGTGCTACCTCAAGATCCAGCTATGCCATTCCTAGGCATATACCTAAAAGATGCTCAAGTATAAAACAAGGATATTTTCTCAACTATGTTTTTAGCAGCTTTGTTTTATAATAACCAGATGCTAGAAACAAGCCAGAGGCCCCTAGTTGATGAATGGATACAGAAATTGTGGCACATTTACACAATGGAATACTATTCAGCAATTAAAAACAAGGAAATTATGAAATTTGCAGGCAAATGGTCAGAACTGGAAAAGACCATTCTGAGTGAGGTATCCTAGAAGCAGAAAGACACACAGGGTATTTTCTCACTCATAAGTGGATAATAGACTTGTAATATAGCATAAACATACTAAAATCTGTACACTTAAACTAATCAAGGAAGAGGACTCTGGGTAAGATGCTCAATCCTCATTCAGAAAGACAAAGAGGAAAGACATCAGAAGTGGGATCAAACAAGGAACAGTCCAGGAGCCTACCACAGAGATCCTCTGAAAGTCTCTACCTTGCAAGGTATCAAAGCAGATGCTGAGACTTATAGCCAAACTTTGGACAGAGTGTAGGGAATCTTATGAAAGAAGTGGGAAATAGTAAGACCTTGAGAGGACAGGAGCTACAAAAGGAGAGCAACAGAACCACAAAATCTGGGCACAGGAGACTTTTCTGATACGGATACTCCAACCAAGGACCATGCATGGAGATAATCTATAACCCCTAAACAGATGTAGGCCATGGCAGTTCAGTGTCCAAGTGGGTTCTATAGTAATGGAAACAGTCCCTGTCTCTGACAGGAACTGATTGGCCTGCTCTTTGATCACCTCCCCCTTGGGTTTGCAGTCTTACCAGGCCACTCTTGATGAGACCTGATATACTAGTATCAGAATTAAGGGGAGGACGACCTCCCTTATTGGTGGACCCAGGAAGGGAGGCATGGTTGGAGACGAGGGAGGGAGGGTGGAATTGGTAGGGGAAGAGGGAGAGAGATACATCTGGAATTCAAAGTGAATAAATTGTAATTATTAAAGAAAATTAAAAAGAAAAAAAGAAAGAAAGAAAGGGGAGATAGAAAGACTTGGAGGGGGGCAGGAGTTCTACAAGGAGACAAACAGAACCAAAAAAATCTGGGCCCAGCAGTCTTTTCTTAGACTGTTACTCTAAGGAAGGACCATGCATGGAGAGAATCTAGAACCCTTGCTCAGATGTAGCCCATGGCAGCTTAGTCTCCAAGTGGGCATCCTAGTAAGGGGAACAGAGGCTATCTCTGACATGAACTCAGTGGCTGGCTCTTTGATCACCTCCCTCAGAGGAGGAAGCAGCCTTACCAGGCCACAGAGGAAGACAATTCAGCCAGTCCTGATGAGTCCTGATAGGCTAAGGTCAGTTGGGGAGGAGGACCACCCCTATCACTGTACTGGGGAAGGGGCATATGAGGAGAAGAGGGAGGAAGGGTGAGATTGGGAGGGGAAAATAGTAGGGGGCTACAGTGGGGATACAAATGAATAAACTATAATTAATAACAAAATTTAAAAGTTTGATTATTTTAAATTTCTTTGGAATCTAATTTATACATTGTTCTATTGTGGTTTCTTACTTCCACAACAAGTTGTACTGTCATCTCATATTTTCTCTGTAGCAAATGTCTTTATTCTAACATAAAATATGTCCCATATCAATATTTTGCTTGTCATCTTAAAAATATATTAAAGACTTTGTCTTTTCTTTTATTTTCTTCTTTTTCTTTTTTATTTTGCCATTACATTTTTTTAATTTTAAATTTTTATTAACTACAGTTTATTCACTTTGTATCCCACTGTAGCTCCCTCCCTCCCTTCCCTCCCTCCCCTCTGAAACCCACCCTCCTTCCTGCTTCTCCACCCATTTCCCCCCAAAGTCCATTGATAGGAGAGGTCCTTCTCTCCTTCCTTCTGATCCTAATCTATCAGGTCTCATCAGGACTCACTGCATTGTCTTCCTCTGTGGCCTTGTAAGGCTGCTCCTCCCTCAGGGTAGGTGATAAAACAGCAGGCTAATCAGTTTATGTCAGAGACAGTACCTGTTTCCATTACTATGTAACCCACTTGGACACTGAACTGCCATGGCCTACATCTGAACAGAGGTTCTAGGTTATCTCCATGCATGGTCCTTGGTTGGACAGTCTCAGAAAAGACCCCTGTGCCCAGATTTTTTGGATCTATTGCTCTCCTTGTGGAGCTCCTGTCCTCTCCAGGTATTACTATCTTCCCCTTCTTTCTTAATTTTCCCTGCACTTCACCAACATCACAGACTTTAAGAGCAACCATCAGTAAATGGGATCTCATGAAACTGAAAAGCTTCTGAAAAGGACACTCTTTTGAGAACAAAATCACTGCCAACAGATTGGGAAAGGATCTTCACCAATCCTACATCTGACAACGAGCTAATATCTAGAATTTATAAAGTACTCAAGAATTTAAACGGCAACAAATCAAGTAATCCAATTGAAAAATGGGGTACAGAGCTAAACAGAGAATTCTCAATAGAGGAATATTCAATGGCAGAGCAACACTTAAAGAAATGTTCAGTAACAGGACAGGAGCCTTCCATAGAAGGCCTCTGAAAGACTCTACGTAGTAGTGTATCAAAGCAGATATTAAGACTCATAACTAAACCTTCAGCAAAGTACAGGGAATCATAAAAAGGGGGGGGGGGGTTACTATGATCTGAAGAGGACAGGAACTCCACAAGGACCAAATATATATGGGCACAGGGGTCTTCTATGAGACTGTTTCTCCAAACAAGGACCATGTATGTATGCAACCTAGAACCTCTGCTCAGATGTAGCCCTTGGTTGCTCAGTATCCAAGTGAGTACCCTAATAAGATGAACAGGGACTGTTTCTGACATGAACTCAATGGCAGGCTCTTTGCGCACCCCCTTCTCCCCTGGAGGGAGGAGCAGCCCTGATAGGCCACAGAGGAGGACTTTACAGCCAGTCCTAAAGATACCTGATAAACCAGTATTAGATGAAAGGGGAGGAGGTTCTCCCCTATCAGTGGACTTGGAAAGGGGCAGGGAGGAGATGAGGGAGGGAGTGTGGGATTGGGAGGGAAAGAGGGAGTGGGATAAAGCAGGGATACAAAGTTAACAATCTGTAACTAATATTAAAAAAATAAAAATTTTTAAAAAAAGAAAAAAGCTATTTTGAAAGAGAAAAAGAAAGAAAGAAAGAAAGAAAGAAAGAAAGAAAGAAAGAAAGAAAGAAAGAAAGAAAGAAAGAAATGTTCAGCGTCCTTAGTCATCAGGGAAATGCAAATCAAAAAGACCCTGAGATTTCACCTTACACCCATCAGAATGGCTAAAATAAAAAACTCAAGTGATAACACATTAAATTTTTAAAAATCATGCATCAAGAAAGCAAAGACATGTAAGTTAAACTATCTGTCATCATGTAAGTTAATACATGATAGCAGCTTAACTTCTTTATCTCCTTACTTGGGTGTTGGTACTGAAGGAGAAGTACCAAAGGGAGGAAAACAAGACTGTGGTTCTGTGTAGGTCAGCAAATACTAACAGCCTGGATTTTAGCACCTTGATGCACCTTGATGGAGTAGCTAGGACACCATGTCTCCAAAATATACCTTGAGCAAAGCTGTTTTCTCTGATTTTTCACATCCCTGCTTCAATGCTAAAAAACAAAGAAATGCTAGTCTCAAGTACATCTAGGAGAAAAGGGACAGTTAGACAGGATTGCATGGGAGAAGTTGCTCATTATTAAGAAGAGAGATAATTCTATTCTACTATGTGTTAAATCACTAGATGACTCCATACACTTATGGCAAATATGAGAATTTACATGCTCACATCAGATTATGGAAGCAATCTGACTTTAAGATCAGAAAGAAGGAGAGGAGGACCTCCCCTATCAGTGGACTTGGGGAGAGGCATGCATGCAGAAAGGGGGGGGGAGGGTGGGACCAGGAGGGAAGGAGGGAGGGGCTTATGGGGGATACAAAAGGAATAAAGTGTAATTAATAAAAGTTAAATAAAAAATTTAAAAAAAAGATACATTCTTCTGTGGACAAAAGTTAGGTCCAGTAAGGGATATAAATTTCTGAACACATGTAGCAATACTTTCTTTTTTAGCAACCAAGAGATGGGATTGTTATCTTGGGGAAGTGCCTTGAAAAATCATCTCATTCGTGACAACAAAATTTCTCAAGTTAAACATTTTCCAGTTTTTTTGTAAGTTTATTTCCAACACTTGAGATTCATTCATACAACATACACATAAATTTATTCATCTATACAAATATAACAAGTAAAAGTATATGAAATCAAATATTTTTGCCTCATTTATTTATTTCCCCACAATCTTTCTAAAATGTTTCAACTTGGGAAACCTATGGACCTTTGTCCATTAATTATATGCCTAATAATTATACTTAATGTGATGATTTTGTTCTTATTTTTTTTATGTACCTCAAAAGGGTTTAACCTTAGTCCTTTATAGCAAAATATTATTATTGGGTGCATAAGTATCTATAATCTTCTTTATAAATATGCCGATGCGTATAGTCTACTCAGAATGCCCCAATTGGATGCCAGGCAGAAATTAACCAATCATGGGGAGCTCAGTTCTAGTAGATTTATTTACACGTGTAAATCATAGGTAAGCTTTTCTTTTCATATCTAGATATTCTCTATGTATGTGGTTTCTTCAAAGTATTTTCTGGGTAGCCTTGGTTGATGAATCTTGCCTTTTTAAAAGATTTCTCTTAATTTCAATGTATTTATTTTTGATGAGCATGGTCAGTTTTAGCTACTAAGATGTAAATGTATGTTTTGATAATGTTCTTGTCTTCAAGTATCTATATTCAGGCAGAAATTGGTTATCTTTCATATTTGCTATTGCTTTCCATCTTTTTTTGATTCTACTTTTATTTTTTTCACTGTGTTTATTATGTCTCCCCCTGCAATGTGTTACAATACACAATATTTAGGTTATTTCTTTTAGTTTTCTGTTTGGTTTTCTTTTTATTTCCCCCATTTTTTAAGCGTTTTTTACTCCCTTAAGAAATTTATTCTTTTAACTTCTTTCCTAAGTCCTGCAATCTCAGAATTATTTTCTGTGTTCCATTTTTTTCCATGAGTCACTGAGGGTTGATTTCGAGGTCTTTAAACCCAAAGACTTTATTTTATGTATTTACGTTTTCAATATCTTTTGCAAGAAAGTTCCTTTCATTTTACAGTGTCACTCCTACGTATTTCCTCTTAGCATCATAGTCATTGAAGTGATTCATAATAAAATGTTAGCAGAAAAGAAAATAAAGCCAAATGATAAAATGTAAAATCTGTTATTTAAAGAAAAACCTTTAAGGCATACATGAATTTTATCATAGCAAGTTCACAATAATATAAATTCATATGTATTCTAGAAATGAACTAATTTCAGCATAATCCATTGAATTGAGGAACTTGATAACTTGTTTTGGCATTTAATTTAATTTTTAATTTATTATTGTTTATTAAATTTTATTCAATTTGTATCACTGCTGTGGCCCTGTCCCTCATCTCCTCCCAACCTTACCCTTCCTCCCTCTTTCCCCCTATGCAACTCCCCTGATCCACTTATATAGGAGGTCCTTCTCCACTTCTTTCTGACCTTCGCCTATTGGGTCTCATTAGAACTGATTGAATTGTCTTTCTCTGTGGCCTGGCAAGGCTGCACCACCAGGGGGAGGTGAACAGAGAGTCAGTTACTGAGTTCCTGTCAGAGAAAGCCCCTGATCACCTTCCCAGGGACTTAACTTGGGACTGAGTCTATGGGCTACATCTGAGCCAGAATTTTAGGTCCTCTCCATGCATTGTCCTTGGTTGGGGTATCATTCTCTTCAGGATCAATGCTACCACAAGATCCAGCTATAACACTCCTAGGCATATATTGAAAATATGCTCAAGAATACCATAAGGACATTTGCTCAAACATGTTCATATCAGCTATATTCATAATACTCAGAATCTGGAAACAAACTAGATGTCCCTCAATAAAGGAATAGATACAGAAATTGTGATACATTTACACAATGGAATAATACCCAGCTATTAAAAACAAGGAAATAATGAAATTTACAGGTAAATGGTGGGAACTAGAAAAGATCATCCTGAATGAGGGAACCTAGAAAGAGAAAGACACATGTAGTATATACTCACTCAGAAGTGGTTAGTAGACATTTAATTCAGTTTTAATAATTTTTATTATACTTATGTTAAGTAGCAAAGAAAAGCAGTACCTGAAACCTTCATTTTCTAACTTCACTTGAAAAACTTATCTGCTAATATTAAGAGTCTTCAATTAGCCAGAATGTGAATTAATTATAATTGGTATGTATGGCTAGGGAACATCACATAATAAAGAAAACATAACCAAACTAAAATAGATAAGACTCATGAAAGGGCCGTTTTGGTAGTATTCAGAATAAGCGGTAGAATAGAATTCCCTTTAAAATGGTAAATGTCTTTGTAAGGGAGACAATTCTTTGAAATGGTTGAAATGATGTACTTAGTTGTCAAACATGAGTTTGAAACCCTTAGTACTTTAATGAGAAATTGGATGTGCTTAATTTTTTTGTGTGTTTCAAATTTCTCAGGTGTGAATAAACAACAATTGATGTATCTATATTATAGTGTTTGTGCAATTATTAATACATGAGTTCTTATTTATTTCTAGTCATAACTATAATAATCATTGTCATTGATGTTTTTGTAGTTAGGAAGAAAACTAATTATGTATGCCAAAGACAGATAAGTAATGAAGAGATGGAGCTGGAAACACTGAAAAAAGCAGAAGATTATGAAGATGTGTTATTAGCAAGTAAGAAATCAATATGCACATGCCTGATTAGGATTGTGCTATTCAATTAGCTCTGATTCACAATATTTGCTCAGATTTCTAACACAGATATTCGTGATACATTGAATAATGAGACCAACTAAATAAGCATATAGCTATCCAGTTCTAAAAATTTAGGGTGATTTGAACACTATTAGTCATGGTATATTAAAAATTATGTTTGACAAATCTTTTGATGAAAGTAGGGAATGAAATGATAAGGAGAAATTACAAATTACTGATTGTAAATATTTAGAATGAATAAAGGACAATTTTATATGATGAAATGTGGCCTAACAGTTTATCACAGGATTCCATTAAAAGTTACACAAAAATAATTTTTTTATAGTTTATTAACTTTGTATCCCAGCTGTATTACACACCCTCATTCCTTCCCATTCCCACCCTCCCTCCCTCATCTTTTCTCTATCCTTTTCCAAGTCCATTGATAGGGGAGGACCTCCTCCCCTTTCATCTAATACTGGTTTATCAGGTATCTTCAGGACTGGCTGCAAAGTCCTCCTCTGTGGTCTAGCAGGGCTTCTCCTCCCTCAGGTGCAGGGTGGGGTGGTCAAATACCCAGCCATTGAGTTAATGTCAGAAATAGTCCCTGTTCCCCTTACTAGGGTACCCATTTGGATACTGACCTACCATGGGTTCCATCCCAGAAGGGGTTCTAGGTTATATCCATACTTGGTCTTTGGTTGGAGATACATTCTCACAAAAGACCGCTGTGCCCAGATATTTTTGGTCCTTGTGGACCTCCTGTCCTCTCGAGGTCATACTAACTCCCCCTTCTTTCATATGATTCCCTGTACTCTGCCAAAGGTTTGGTTATGAATCTCAGTATCTGCTTTGATACACTGCTAGGTAGACACTTTCAGAGGCCCTCAGTAGTAGGCTCCTGTCCTGTTACTTGTTTTCTCCTATGTCCAACATACATCCCATTTGTCTTTCTAAGTGAGGGTTGATCATATTCCCCAGAATCCTCTTTCTTGTTTATCTTCTTTAGGTATACAGATTTCAGTATGTTTATCTTACCTTATAGGTCTAATAACCAATTATAAGTGAGTATATACTGTGTGTGCTTCTCCTTCTGAAATACCTTCCTAACAATGATCTTTCTAGATCCTACCATTTGCCTGCAAATTTCACAATTTCCTCATTTTTAATTGCTGAGTAGTATTCCATTGTGTAAATGTACCACAATTTCTGTATCCATTCCTTCATTAATGGACATCTGAGTTGTTTCCAGGTTCTGGCTATTACTAATAAAGTTGCAACAATGTCCTTGTGTACTTGAGCTTCTTTTGGATATATGCTTAGGAGTGGTATAGCTGGATCTTTTTTTTTTTAATATTTATCACAGGTTATTTGCTTTGCATCCCAGGGGTAGCCCCCTCCCTCATTCCCTTCCAATCCCACCCTCCCTCCCTCAACTCCTCCCTGTCCTTTTCTAAGTCCACTTCTAGAGGAGGTCCTCCTCCCCTTCTATCTGACCATAGCTTATCAGGTAACTTCAGTACTGGCTGGAATGTCCTCCTCTATGGTCGATCAAGGCTGTTCCTTCCTCAGGGCTGGGGAAGGTAAAGGAGTCAGTTCTTAAGTTCATGTCAGAAATAGTTCCTGTTCCCCTTACTAGGGAAACCTACTTGGATACTGAGCTACCATGGGCTACATCAGGGCAGAGGTTCTATCCAAGCATGGTCCTTAGTTGGAGAAACAGTCTCATAGAAGGCCCCTGTGCCCTGATATACAGTTGAATCTTGATGACGCACTTTTCCTAATTGTGTGAGAAAGCACCAGATTGATTTCCAAAGTGGTTGTACCAGTTTACATTCCCACCAGCAATGGAGGAGGGTTCCCCTTTTTCCACAACCTCTCCAGCACCTGTTGTCACTTGAGTTTTTAATCTTAGCCAATCTGATGGGTGTAAGGTGAAATCTCGGGGTTGTTTTGATTTGCATCTCTCTGATGGCTAAGGACGCTGAGCATTTCTTTAAGTATTTCTCTGCAATCTGTATTCCTCTACTGAGAGTTCTCTGTTTAGCTCCATACTCCATTGTTGTAATTGAATAAAATTTACTATTGATATATCTTCTGGTAATTCTGCTGTTAGTCCTAAACAGCTGTATAACCACATCACCACACAGACACTGGGATTATTTAGTTAACCTCATAGTTTCCTAACATTTAGGTTTCCCACATTTTAGTGATATCTTATGTCTAGTCCATCTCTCCATGTGGTTCCAAGATCTCTTCTTCAGCTATGCCATCCAAGCTCTCATTGCCCTTTCTCCGCCCACTCATTTCCTGCCCTCTAGCTCCTCCCCTCTTTCCTGTCCTCTGGCTCTTCCCATTGCACAACATTGCAGCTATTTGTTTTATTTTGACCTGTTTATACACAGTTGAGATAGGATGCTTAGAATAAGTGTCACAATGCAATATCTGGGTTGAAACCAGAGAGTGGGGTGGGGGGATAAATCATCGTCTGAATGAACAAGGGAAGGTGCATACATTTCAAAAGAACATTATACCAATACTCCATTTTTTAATTGGATTGCTTGATTTATTGCTTTTTAACTTCTTTAGTTCTTTATATATTCTGGATATCAGCCCTCTGTCATATATAGGGTTGGTGAAGATCCTTTCCCAGTATGTGGGCAGGTCGCCTACAAAAATAATTATTTACAAAATTGGTAAAGAAAGCTTTGGAATGTGAAGGTTCCTGTCTTGTTCAACAGTCTATTGTTTCCAGGTTGTGCATATTGGTCAGCTAACATTCTCCAGCAACAACCCCTGCTCCTCTGACTTATGATTGGTGCTCACAAAGAAAAGAGCATCAACATAGCAAAGAAGAGGACCACTGTGCCTTTTTTGTTTGGGTTTCTACTGCTTTGAAGAAACACCATGGCCACAACATTTACAAAAGAAAACATTTGATTGAAGCTTGCTTATAGTTCAGAGGTTTAGCCCATTTTCATCAAGGCAGGAAGCATGCCTGCACTCAAGATAAGTATGATATTGAAGAAGTAGATGGAATTTCTAAGTCGAGATCTTCAGGCAGCAGAGACAGAGAGAGCAAATGAAACTGGCTTGAGTATTTGAAACCCGAAAGCACACTCAGAGTGTCCCACTTCCTCTAACAAGTCCATGCCTACTCCAAGAAGGCCACACCTCTTTATGATGCCACTCCCTATGGGCCTATGGAAGCCACTTTCAATCAAACACCCGTAGGGACTCTGCTGGGTATTAGCTTGGATCTTTCCCCAAAATTTTTCTCACAGGCTTTCTGTGGCTTCTAGAAAGTTTGCTCATCATGGTGACAGAGCCCATACTAGCTATAACAATGTTCCTTTCTGACCCCAGTTTGTAAAATGCTTTTCAATCTTTTATTCTCCTCACCTGCAACTTCAGTGTGCCATCTGCTTAGATCCTGGGAGACTCAACTGCCAACCTGATATCCATAGTTTGTACAGGATATACTCAGAAATACATAGCAACATAACTCAGTGTGTTCAGCATCTTTTGCCATCCCTTATTTTTCCAAACCACCATGGAATTTCTTCTCTTTTATGTATTGAATATTTTGTAGCAGTATTACCTTTACAGAAAAATTAGATGAGAAATACAGAAATTCCTTGATACATCTGTTATTTCTACCACCAATTTATTTATTACTTAATGCATCTATTATAATTGATTTTTAAATATTATGCATATTATTACTGGAATTTATATTAGGGCTCAATCATGTGATATGCATTCCATGGGATGCTCTTTCCTTACACTTTTTTTATACAAGAATATTGTTTGGAAGTTATTAGATGTTAGTTCATATTTCATATGCTGGCACAAAGATAGTAGGTCAAAAGAGGGTAGGTTTATAGAGCTTAAAATAGTAAAAAGGTCATAAAGTAACCACAAAATCACATTTCATGTTAGGCAAATATTTAAAAATGAAGAAGAGTAAGGAGGGAATTACAATGCCCCATGAATTATTAGAGAAGTTGGGTTTTGTGAGTTTTGAGAATAGAATAAGCCAATATGTTGCCTGAGAGAAGAACATTTTCACCAAAAATAAACCAGAAAATCCATTCCTGGCATGTAAATCTAAACAAATGCTTCTTTTCCCACTTTTAAAGACTTGTTGACAAATCTGACATGGTGGTTGTTTAAATGAGAGTTACCCCTTTGGGCTCATCTACACCAGTGTTTAGTCATAAGGGCATGGCAGCCACGTGCAAAATTGTTCTCTTCCTGCTGCCTATAGATATGGACGTAGGACTCTCAGCTACTTCTCCATCACCATGTCTTCCTGCATGTGTCCAGGCTCCATGTAATCATGATAATGGAGTAAGTCTCTGAAACTGTGAGCAAACACGAATTAAATGTTTTTTTCATCATCATCATCATCATCATTATTATTTATAATTTATTCACTTTGTATCTCAGTTGTAGCTCCCTCTCTCATTTCCTCCCCATCCCTCCACACTCTCAACCTTCCTGTGCTATCCCTCTTCCCTAGTCTACTAATAGGGGAAGTCCTCCTTTACTGTCTGACCATAACCTATCAGGTCCCACCAGGACTACCTGGGTCCTCTTCCTCTTTAGGCAGGCTAGACACCACACCAGGGAGAAGTGATCAAAGGTGTAAACAACAGAGATAACATCAGAGACTGCCTCTTCAGTACTTATTAGAAGACCCACATAGAGACTGAGCTATCTCTTGGCTACATCTGAACAAGGGAGTCCAGGTCCTCTTTACACATAGTCTTTGATGCATCAGTCCACTTCTTCCATAAGACTTCCTCATCTGTGTCCAAAGTTTGGTTGTGAGTCTCTGCATCTGCTACAATCTCCTGCAGAGTGGAATCTTGTAGAGGACATCTATGGTAGGCTTCCATCTTGTTTACCCTCTTCTACCACTTCTTGTGTCTATCCTGTTTGCCCCTCTGAATGAGAATTAAGCATCTTCTCTAGGGTTCTCCTTGTTGTTGAGCTTCTTTATATCTATAAATTTTAGTATATTTATTCTATATTATATGGCTAATATCCACTTACAAGTGAGTATATATCTTGTGTGCCTCTGTGCTTATGAGTTACCTCACTCAGAATGGTCTTTTCTAGATTTATCCATTTGCCTGCAAACTTGATGATTTCCTTGTTCTTAATAACTGAGTACTGTTCCATTGTGTAAATGTACTACAATTTCTGCATCCATTCTTGTTGAGGGACATCTAGCTTGTTTCCATATTCTGGCTATTATGAATAAAGCTGATATGAACATGGTTGAATAAATGTCCTTGTTGAATGGTGGAGCATCTTTAGTGTATGTGCCCAGGATTAGTAGAGCTGGCTCTTGAATTAGCACTCTTCCTAATTTTCTGAAAAACTGCCAGATTAGTTTCCAAAGTGGTTGTACAAGTTTAATACCATCAGCAATGAGGAGGGTTCTCGTTTCTCCTATTCCTCTATAGCATGGGCTGTCACATGAGTTTTTTTTTTTTTTTAATCTTAGCCATTCTTATCAGAATAAGGTCATTTTTATTTTCATCTCCCTGATAACTAAGGATGCTAAGCATTTCTTTAAGTATTTCTCTGCCATTTAATATTCCTGTTGAGAATTCTGTTTAGCTCTGCTCGTTGGTGCTTAACTTCTTGAGTTCTTTATATATTCTGGATATTAGCCCTCTGTTAGATGTAGGGTTGGTGAAGATCCTTTCCCAATCTGTAGGCTGACCTTTTGTTCTGACTACAGTGATCTTTTTTCACAGAAACTTTTCAGTTTCATGAGGTCTCATTTGTTGATTGTTGATCATAGAGCCTGGGCTGTTTGAGATCTGTTTTCTCCTGTGCCCTTCCCTACTTTCTCTTTTAACAGATTTAGTGAGTCTGATTTTAGGTTGAAGTCTTTAATCCACTTGGACTTTAGTTTTGTACAGAGTGATAAATGTGGATCTATTTTTATTTTTCTACATGTAGACACCCAGTTAGACCAGCATCATTTGTTGAAGATGCTGTTTTCTTTTTTCCATTGTATTGTCTTGGCTTCTTTGTCAAAAATTATATGTTCATAGTTGTGTGGGTTTATTTCTGAGACTTCGATTCAATTTTATTGATATTCCAGTTTGTTTCTATGCCAGTGTCATGCTGTTTTTATATCTGTTATTCTATAGTACAGCTTGAGATCAAGGATGAAGATACCTCCAAAAGTTCTTTTATTGTATAAGATTTTTATCTATTCTGGATTTTTTGTTTTCCATATGAAGTTGAGAAATATTGTTTCAAGTTCTATAATGAATTGTGTTTTTTATTTTGAAGGGAATCACATTGAATCTGTAGATTACTTTTGGTGAGATGACCATTTTTACTGTTAATCCTACCAATCAATGAGCACGGGAGATCTTTCCATCTTTTGATATCTTCAATTTTTTTCTTTAGAGACTTGAAGTTTTTTTCATGTAAGTCTTTCCCTTGCTTGGTTAGAGTTACACCAAGGTACTTCATGCCATTTGTGGCTATAGTGAAGGGTGTTGCTTCCCTTTTCTTTCTCAGCCCTTCAGTCTTTTGTATACAGGAGAGCTACTAATTTCTTTGAGTTACTTTTGTATCCAGCCAATTTGCTGAAGATTCTTACCAGCTGTAGTGATTCTCTGGTAAAATACCAATCAGCTATTAAAAACAAGGAAATCATTAAATTTTCAGGCTAATGAATGGAACTTTAAAAGATCATCCTGACTGAGGTATCCCAGAAGCAGAGAGAGATGCATGATATATACTTACTTATAAGCAAAATTATTCGTATCACATAGGATCAACATACTAAAATCTACAGATCAAAAGAAGCTAAATGACAAGAAGGATCCTAGGGAAGATGTTTAATTCTCATTCAGAAGGGAAAACAGGATAGAAACAGAAGTGGTAGAAGAGAGGGAACAGGACTGGCACCTTCCACAGATGTCCTCTAAAAGACCACAACAAAAAGGGGTTCAAAGCAGATGTAGAGACTCACAGCCAAACTTTGGACAGGGATCAGGGAGTATTATGGAAGAAGGGATATATAAAAGGACCTGTATTAGACAGGAGTCACTCAAGGAGACCAACACAACCAAAAATATTAGGTTCTAGGGGGGACTGCAGAAACTTATGCACCAACCAAAGGTCATTCAGTCAGAGGACATAAATCTCCTGCTCAGATGTAGTACATAAACAGCTCAGTCTTCATCTGGGATCTGTAGTAAAAGGAGAAGAGACAGTCTCTGACATGAACTAGGTTGCCAGCTCCTTATTACTTCCCCCTGTTAGGGTGACCTAGCCAGCTCACAGGGAAGAGGATCCAGGCAGTCCTGATGGAACCTATTAGGCTAGTGACATAGTAAAGAAGGAGTACTTCTTCCTTCAGTTGACTAGGAAAAAGGGATAGGTGAGGAAGAGGAAGAGAGTGTGGTACTTGCAGGAGGTGAGGGAGGGGATGATAACTGGAATATGAAAAATTGTGACTAATGATGATGATGATGATGAAGAATCAAAGCAAATAGAAAAAGATTTTTTGTGGTCACCCATGTATATTTTTATTTCTTCCTTTCTGTTTTGTGTCCCTTTCATCTCCTTTAGATATGTTATTACCATAGTTAGGACTTCCAGTACTATGTTGAAGAGATATGAAGAGAGTGGACAACCTTGCCTTGTCCCTGGTTTCAGTGGAGTTGATTTAAGTTCCTCTTCAATTAGGTTGATGTTGGCCTGAGGTTTGCTGTATATTTCCTTTACTATGTTTAGGTGTGGGCCTTGTATACCTGATCTCTCCAAAACTTTAAACATTAGTGGATATTGGATTTTGTCAAATATTGCTGGTTATTTTGTCCAAGCGAAATTGAGAGGGTTTCCTTTTCACTTGTATCATCCCGTACTGCCAGTTCATCATGCGTGAGGCATGATGCATCCTCTCTGCATAGTGTAGCATTTGGCACTGAGAAGTTATTAAACACATCACTTTTAACAAATGAGTGTCATAGAGATCCTTAGCCACACCTTTCTACTCAGATATAGTAATTTTCTTGGATTTGGAGACTTAGTGGAGTGGCTAATAGCTAGTCTTACTCTTAGAGAGAATGTGGGTTCTGATCCAAAGACCTACGTGGGGTGGTTCACAAATGCCAGTAATTGCAGCCTTACGGAATCTGACACTTTTTTCTGGCCTCCATGGGTACACTTTCACGGTTGGGACACATGGGTGCTTGCGTGCACACAAACATGTACACAGTTAAAATAAATCTTTAAAAACAAAGAAAATCATGTTTTTTTCATCTTTCTGAGCAGGTAAGTATCCTCAATGCCATACCTGATGGCTTGAAACCTCGCATGGTAGAATTAATATAACCAGCTCCTAAGGCACACCTGTTCCATGAACACAAATATACACTTAAAAAAATAACCAAGTGTACAAATAAAAATTTTCTTGCTAATGCTCAAATTTTGTCTCTGGAAATAAAAAGTAATATATATTAATTCCTTTTTATAGTTTACATTTATATTTTATGTATTATGTTTACATATATATATACATATATTTTACACACACAACATACAGAGAGTCTGCTTGCTTGTTGTTTGATTGCTTATCTTTTTCCACACTCACGGTAGTCTATTTTATATATAGCTGAAACTAAGAAATTATTAGATATATAAGAGAACATTTTAATATAATTTTTATTTTTTATATTAATCATAGGTTATTTACTTTGTATCCCAGCTGTATCCCCTTCCTCATTCGCTCCCAATTACACCCTCCCTCCCTCATCTCCTCCCCTGCATCTCTCTAAGTCCACTGATAGGGGAAGTTCTCCTCCCTTTCATCTGACCCTAGTTTATCAGGTCTCATCAGGATTGGCTGCAATGTCCTCCTCTGTGGCCTAGCAAGGCTGCTCCTCCCTCTGGGGGTGGGGGGAGAGGAGTCAAAGAGCCAGCCAGTGAGTTCATGTCAAAGACAGTCCCTGTTCCCCTTACTAGAGCACCCACTTGGATACTGAGCTACCATGGGCTACTTCTGAGCAGCAGTTTTAGGTTATATCCATGCATGGCCCTTGGTTGGAGAATCAATCTCAGAAAAGACCCCTGTGCCCAGATATATTTGGTCCTCGTGGCGCTCCTGTCCTCTCCAAGTCTTAGTAACTCCCCCTTCTTTCATATGATTCCCTGCATAACAGAACTTTTAAAGAAAGTTAAAAGCAAAGAAACTGATATCACAAATGTAAAATACTATTGAGAAGCTTAATCAAATTCCATAAAAGGAGACATAGAGAGAACATCCCTTTAAAAATTTAGATGGTTGTCATATACTATAAAGGATGAGGAGAGGTTAGGACACACCTCTAAGTCTGTGAGACATTATAAAATGAGTAGTTATATATTCAAAAGATACTTCAAGAATATGATACAAGTTTTGGCTTGCTTTGGGTGACAACAGAGATGAAATTTGAACTCATATCAAAGGCTACCATGAGTCCAAAATGGTATTTGCCACTTATCTCCCTTCAGTCCACTCTCAGACTCTAGGATCTCTGTTCCCTCATTTGATACCTCACATATTAGATCATTCACTATTTTGAACTTAGTTAAGGATGAGGACACAATAGTTTATTTTTGTATGATAGAATTCAGTTCTATATTTCTTATTTTGAATTTTGGCCTTTCATTGAAATTTTATGCATGTCTCAGCTTTTCTAGTTACTGTCAATATCAAGTAGAATTTCATTTCAATAATGCAATAAACCTTTTTTTTTCTTTTTACTACTAAGAATCCTTTATTTTAAATTTAGCTTAAAATTTCTTCTGAATTTTGCTCTACCCTCAAATCTAAAAAGCCTGCAGATGAGAAATTCTGCTTAGTTTTTCTAATTCACTTCTCCTCCTAACCATGTCTAAGTTTTGAACTTCTGTTGGTTAGAGTTGGTGGTTTGTGAGAGGGGGGAATCATGATATAATGAATGTTTCTTATCTAACTGGAAGACAGTTTTTGAAATGTAAAATTGATAGACCTTGGTTCCTAATTCTCACTCGTTTGGAATAACATTGTTATAAAATTTCATATATGGGTCGTTAGTTTGTTTGTTGTTTTTCTGTGCATATAGTTAGTTCCCAAGAGTTCAGAAATACACCCTCCAGACTTTTAATTTTTAAGTGACACATTAAAATAAAATATTCTTTAGATGAGCCTAAATGTATAACTTTGCAAAAGTTTCAATATAACCTACATAATGGTTTGAATAAGAATGCCCTCTCTCCATAGATTCAGAAAAACGAATGCATTATGTGGTTGCACTCCATGGAGAAGTTTATGAGGTAAGGCCTTGGAGGAAGTATGTCACTGTGGCTGGCCTTGAAAGTAAGCGGCCTCACCTAGCCTAATTCCACTTTGTTCTCTACTTCATGCTGGAGGTTAAAGGTGTGAATTCTTGGTTACCTGCTCTGGTTTCTATATCTTCTGACCGCTGATAGGCTTTGCAGGCATGGTGGACTCTTATACTCTGGAGTAAACTCCTCCTTCTGTAAGTTTCCATCACCGTGACTTTTTATCACGGCAACAGAAAAGGGACCGTGACTTTTTATCACAGCAACAGAAAAAGTACCTAACGTCCCTTTTATATTCCAGGAACATAAGTAACATAAGACTTAAGAATGTATCATTCCTATGCTCTCTTATCACACAACGCTGCCATGTCTACAAAGTAAAGGTTAAAAATTTTCATGGCAGGAGTTAAACAGTTTCCCAGCATCCTTTCACTTAAGGAGACACAAGAAGCTGTCAATGCCGTTGTCTTAACAGGGTGGTCACTTTTATATAAAGGAAGAGAGAATTGCCCTAACCCATTTGTGAAAAGAAGCTGGAAGCCAAAACTTTGAAATTATCTTCTCTTCTTGGATTTCACAGCTTTTAGTTCTTCTATGTAGATGGAAGGGAAAAGAAGCAATTTCAAAGGTTGGGATGCTTCTACTAACGGGTTGATTTCTTTAGTATCTAAATACATTGTTCAATTTTTCTTTGCTTTAAGAGATCAACTAAGACTGGAAATTTTTCATTTTAACTTTATTTCATATATTATTCCACTGTGAAAAACTCACTTAATAAATTTCAGTGTTTAAAATACTGTTTTTCTTTTACACACATATATAATATTTTAATACCATATGTATTTACTGTACTGGTATTCCATTAACACAGCTCTGTGTTAAATTAATTCAGAGAAGATTATTATATCAGAATATGAAATACTGAGTTAACTTCTTTAACTTTGTGAACAGAGACTAATTTATAATCATCCCATATGTATTCTGAACAATATTATATAAAGACATATATATATAACTATATATAACTAAATAGTACATAACTATATGTCACTAATGTTTATATATTCTGAATGTCATATAAAGAATGCCATATAAAGAATATATATACTTTCCTTAATAATTAGTATTTTTCTCTATTTTTTTCACTTGTCTTTTAAGAGTTGGGATACAAAGTGAATAAACTGAAATTAATAAAATAAATAAATATTTTTTTTAAAGTAAACTTGTGTTCACACCAGTGGACACTTGCGTCTGTTCTGTATACATTTAAATTTCAGAAATATCTAGGTCATTTCTCTTTTTCAGTGTTTTAAAGCCTAGTGCTTCTCGGTGGTAACTGGAAAGTTGGTTATATAAGTTTATGAGGATTTACTATGGAAATATTTTATACATCCAGTCATTTATTTTTATTCTCTACTGCAAAGGATTAAAAATTTTTAGATATTAGAAAATAAAGAGAATAAGATGCTAGTATGTATAATGGTAAGGGGAACAATTTCTCTTTTCTTTATATTTTTTTTCTAAGTGATGAATTCACAAGCTTATGCAGTAACATTGACTGAGTGTAATCCTTCACAGCATGAGCTATTTCTGTGTTGGAAACTATTGACAGGGAGGGGAGAATCATCAGTATGCTGACGACTTGACACACTCAGGACTCTTGTTTCTTGGGAGAAGCATGAGCTTTCATAAACTATGTTGATAAGTAAGTCATTACAGAAGATGGATCAACCACACTTTGAAATTAACTCCAAATTTTTATTTCCATGGACTTTGGCATTCTTTTTCTTTTTGCTTTAGTTCAGTAATAACTTATCTCCATGGTTTTGCTTTCAACTACACACTAAAAATCCAAATGAATTCCTTCAGGACTCACACAAGTTAAGAAACCGTGTTACCAACAGCAGAATATTATGACATTATTTTTGTGTTACATTCTAATTGCTAATCAATGTGGCACAGCTCTGAATCATGCTTTCAAGTTAGGAAATGATCATTAAAAGGGGTCACTTACACATACTCGCATTTACAAACCAATGGAAAATCTAAATTCAATCCCATGGATTGTTCTCCTTTTCTAGAGGGCTTCATATTGAGTTTCTGGTTAGAGTATAAAGCCAATATTTAAAGAAAAGAATCCTCTGTGTCATTTCATATTTTGTGTAACAGAAATAGCAGAAAGGCCATATAAACAACATCTGCTGATAAGGTTAGCATACTGGACCTACAGTTTTGCGAAAGTGACAGAAGTTCTTTTGTGGTCCTGAAAGAACACATTTGTTTTCATGTTCAAAAATATTGAAACAATAGTCTGAAATTTTAAATTTAAAATTAAAACAGTTTTATTCAGCAATAAAATATACTGTTTACAGGAATCAAAATCCAAACTCAAAGTATATCACGTAAAAGGGTATAAAAGACTCAGTTGGAAAACACAACTAAATATCCAGACATTGGTTTATTCCTGGTGTTTTCCATGCCACGACTTAAACAACATTATTGCATCTCTCATTATTTTCTGACTTTCAGCCTTTCTCTTTGAGGATGGAGCCCAGTCTCTCCTGTAGGGAATCTTTGTTCCTCAGGCTATTGTCTTGAGTCCTCAATATCCTACAAAGGAAAAGAAAATATTTCTTTCTGCCCAAACAGTTCCATATTCCCAACTGGTACAATCATTGATGATCTGTATGGGGTAGAAGAAGCATGGATTTCTAAGAAAAACCTGCCGAGAAGTCTAGAAATATGTTGGTTCTTCAGTAGAAAAATTCCTATGACAGAATTGCCCATGATTTAAACTTACTTATTAGTACAGTCCTGAAGTAATTTTATAAATGTTAATAGAGCCACAAGAATCCCATTTAGGGTACTGAGAACATGTATTAATCATGATGCTTTTATTTAGTAAAATGTTAGTCTATGTTATGCTACCAGGTTCTCTAAGTAAGAAAATGTGCTAGTTCACTAGGAGGAGCCTCATTAAAGATGACTCATAGTTTTTCATATATAAAAAAGCAGGAGTATGTACGAAGACCATAAAAAAAAAGTGTCTCTGCTACCCTAATACCTTTCAAAACACCTGCTTGGAAAGAAATACAGTTTTCTTTCACAGGACACTCTATCTCAGATGAATTCAGTTGCAAGAAGGAAAATATTTCTACAATCTTGTGGTCATAGGCCATGAGTCTGTTTCAAATAGTCTGCCAAGATACTATGTAAAGAACTACAGACATCATAATTGAAATATTTTTTAAAAATTGATATTTTGCCTTATTTATTGTATGCTGCCAAACCAAACAAACCCCATTCCATGTTAAGTGAACAGAGATTTAAATGTACTATAGAGAAAAATTCCAGGTGGAAAACTCATTTGGCTTATGTCAATAAAGTACTATGTAGTAATAATAGTTACAAATAAAACTAGCCCTGTGATTAAACATAACTAAAACTTTTTTTTTTATTTCACTGATTCCTTATACTGAAAATATTCTTCTTTTAAAACCCAAAACTTGAAAAGGGAAGAGAAATAACATTAAGGCTGGAAAGATGGGTCAGTGGTTGAGAGTGGACAGTGGTTGAGAGTGGACAGTGCTCAGAAAAACGGAGTCTGATTTTGCTCCACCTACAGATTATAGCTAAAAGCTACTCATAACTCCAAAACTTGGATATTGGATGCCTCCAACTTCTGCAGCAATGAGGAAATATAGCACTGAGTGTGAAGAATACTAGCTTGCTTTTAGTTTAACTATTGGAGAATCTGTCTTTCAACATGCAATAAAACACCTAATATTACGAAAACTTATAAACAAATGCTATTCTATAATAAAATTCTACCAAAATGTATGTGTATATAATAATTTTAGTTTTTTTTCAAGAATTTGAGTATTTCAAGTTATATTTGAGTACCCTTTTTCTTTTTGTAAATAATAGCTTGAGATCTTGAAATTAATACTTTATACAAGAATTGGCATACTATGGCACATGGATAATCCCAGACATTTGCCTGCTATATAGTCCAGGCATATAAAAATCTATAAAATATATTGTATGTATATTTATATATATTATAAAATATGTAATATAAAATATAAAATCCAAAATGGATTTTACATTTTTAAATCATTGAGAGAAATAAAAGAATTTCCTACAGGAGGTGTAACATGTATTAAATTCAATACACAGTGTTCATAAGCCTACTTTTATTGGAAAGCAAAATTCGGTAAAACTAGTTAAGAGTACCAATTGTTCATAGGTTTCATATCTTGTTCACTCAAAGCTATTATTGCAAAAGCACACTTGAGTTGCAATGCTAGGAATCCGTGTATGTTCATACAATTCTTGAAAGGTCATCTATTTTGTAAAATAATAAAATAAAACATTAATTTTAAAAGTATCTGAATCTGAAACACTTAAATAAAAGCTAACAGCTGACTATAAAAAAAAGAAATTTCAACTAATGTAGAATTGTGTTCGCAATGGTTATATCTTTAACATATATTTGCTTTCCTTCTTGTTATTATTGCTTTTATATTTTGAGTTAATAATACAATTACTTCATTCTCCTTTCCTCCCTTTCCCTCCAAACACCTCCACGTACCTCTTTTTTGCTCTACTTCAAATACACGGACTCTTTTTTGTTCAATAATTTTCATAATGTGGCCCATTGTCTGCCATCTTGAGTAAGCCAGTGGGGCACCAGAGCAGCTGTAAGCTCCAAGATCTTTTAGCCCCAGCTGCCTGGCCTATCTGGGTCAAAAACAGTGAACCAGTAGGGATAGTGAATCCAGCAGAGGTGAATTGGGCAGGGAGGTCCTATAGTTCTTCCATTCCTAGGAGGCCTGTGGTACAATGGAGCAGCTCAAGGCTTGGAGTTTTTTTCTGCCTGTTGTTTAGCCGCCTGGCCGAGAAGAGGCAGTGAACCTAGTAGAGCGAAACTAGGTGCAGGACCTCAGGTCCCATTGTCCTCCTTTATGAGGAAACCTGTGAGGCACCAGAGCAGCTCTAGTCTTTCTGCTTTTATCCCAGCTGCTTGGTGTGCTTGGGTCACCAACAGTGAGCCAGTAGAGGAGAGTGAACTCAGCAGAAACTCAAACTTCTGTCTGAATCTCTAGTACCCATTCTTGAGCCCTTGGACATCTCTTATCTTCCTGTAGACTGCTCCAGACTCCAGAGATAGATGGAACCAGTTTGCAGTATTAGGTGCCAGGACAAACACTCAAAGTTACAGACAATCATATGGCTAGAGGTGGCAATAAAAATACAATCAACAAAAACCAAGACATCATGGCTTCATCAGTATTCCCAAAAATCAATGGATAGTTAATGCCACTGAACTAGTGTGATAGGAAATAGTTTTAAATCTATGATTATGTAGTTATTAGAAGCACATAAAGAGGAAATAAAGAAATAGAGGCCATCATGGAAAAACAAGATTCCACAATCAAACAGGTGAAGGAAAAGAATAAAATAGTTCAAGACATGAAAACAGAATTAGAATCAATAAATAACACACAGAGATAACCCTGCAGATGTAGAACTTAGAGAAAAGATCTGGAACTACAGAGGTATGCATCACCAACAGAATACAAGAAATGGAGGGGAGAATCTCAGTTGCATACAATTGCATAAATGGATACATCTCTCAAGGCAAACATAAAATGAGAAAAGAGCAAAATAAAACAAGCATACAAATACACAGTCACCACCAACTCCACAATAACAGAAACTCACAATCATTGGTCACTAATATTTATCAATATCAGTGGACTCAACTCTCCAATAAAAAGACACAGACCAACAAAATATTTGTCGAAACAGAACCCAACATTCTGCTGTATTCAAGAAATACATCTCTGCAACAAAGATAAACATTGCCTCATAATAAAGATATGGAAAAAGGTTTTCCAAGCAAACAGACACAAGACTCAAGCTGAAGTAGCCAAAATAATATCTAATAAAACTGACTTTCAACTAAAATTAATCAAGAGAGATGGTGAAAGACACTAAATTATCATCAAAGGAAAAATCCACCAAGAAGATATCATAATCCTGAACATCTATACTCCAAACAAAAAAGCTCCTGTATTTGTAAAAGAAACATTATTAAAGCATAAATCACACATCAATCCCAACACATTAATAGAGGTAAAATTCAACACCCACCCAAGGGTTGGGTCATTGAGACAGATGCAAAACAGTGAAATAATGACACTAACAGAGATCTTAAAACAAATGGACCAAGTAGATGTCTACAGAACTCTTCACCCTAACAGAAAAGAGTATTTCATATACTCAGCACCTCGTGGAACCTTCTCCAAAATTGTTCATATAGTTGAACACAAAGCAAACCTCAAAAGATTCAAGAAGATTGAAATAATACCTTGTATTATATCAGACCACCATGGTCTAAAACTAGACCTCAACAATAACAGAAATAGCAAAAAGCCTACACATGCATGGAAACTCAACAACTACTCAATGACAACAAGGGCAGGAAAAAAAGAAAGAAAGAAATTAGACTTTGTAGAACTAAATGAAAATGAGGGCACAACTTAAGTAAACTGTTGGGACACAATAACAGCAGTGTTAAGAGAAAAGTTCATAGAAATAAATGCCTTAATAAAGAAATTCGAGGAAGATGATGCAGCCAGCCCTTATGAGACCTGATAGGCTAGGCTCAGGTAGAAGGTGAGGAGGATTTCCCTTATCAGTGGACTAGGGGAGGGGCAGAGGGTGAGAAGAGGGAGGGTGAGTGGGACTGGGAGGAGACAAGGGGGACTACAGCCAGAATACAAGTGAATAAATTGTAATAATTAATTAAAAAATAAATTCAAGACATCTCATACAAGCAACTGCACACCTAAAAGCACTAGAACAAAGAACAAAAAGAAGCAGACGCACTCAAAAAGAGTAGACAGCTGGAAACATTAAAACTCAGAAGTAAAATTTAAAAAAAAAAAATAGAAACAAAGAGAACAATTCAATGAATCAACAAAACCAAGAGATTATCCTTTGAGAAAATCTACAAGCTAGACAAACCCTTAATCAAACTAACTAAAGGCAGAGAGAAAGTAGCCAAAGCAGCAAAATCAAAAATGAAAAGGGGATATAATGACAGATACTTAGGAAATCCAAAGAATCATTAGGTCCTACTTCAAAAGCCTATATGAAACAAAATTTGAAAATCTAAATGAAATGGACAATTTTCTTGATAGATTCCATTTACTGAAATTAAATCAAGATCAGGTAAATAGATTAAATAGTCCTATATGCCCTAAGGAAATAGAAGCTGTCATCAAAAGTCTCCCATCCAAAATAGAAAAGCCCAGGGCCAGATAGTTTCAGCACAGAATTCTACCAGACCATCAAAGAAGAGATAATTCCAATGTTCTTTAAACTATTTCACAAAATAGAAAAAGAAGGAACATTACCAAATTCATTCTATGAGGTCAGAGTCACCTTGATACCTAAACCACACAAAGACCAAACAAAGAAAATCTCAGACCTATCTCTCTTAGGAACATTGACACAAATATACTCAATAAAATAATAACAAATTGAATTGAAGAGCACATCAAAGTTAGCATCTACCATGAATAAGTAGGTTTCATCCCAGACATTCAGGGAAGGTTCAATATATAGAAATCCATTAATTTACTCTATCACATGAACAAACTAAAAGAATAAAACAAAACAAAACAAAACACGATCATCAACTTAGATGCTGAAAAATAAACAGCAAATTTAATTGGTTATATGAAATACAAACAAAATGTAACCAAGACTAAAAGAACAATGCTCAGATAGACAAATGGGAATATCTGGAGGTCCTTCTGAAGAAAGCTAAAAGTTATTTCATTTGAAACATCAGAGAAACGGAAAAAAATTGTCATTTAAAACAAGCATGAACATTTTGAGTGAACTTATCTGTATGAAGGCACATACTGAAAAAAATGAAAAGCTTAAAAATTATGAGAAAATTGTTTATATGGAACAAGAGAATGATGGGCCAGAAATGACATTAGATAATAGAAGATATTTTAAAATATAAGGAAAGGCCATGGCATTAGATGTCAAAAGAAAAGTCCTAGTATTTATGCTAAGTACAATGGTGACAACCATTGAAGTGTTTAAACTTGGTAAGCAAAATGACCAATCAAAGTCACACTCCCTCATCTTTTCTTACCAATATATTTCCGAGTGATTCTATGTTCTACATTCCTGTAGTCCTTATATACATGGTTCCAATAAATCCATTAATTTAAGATAGATTTGTTCCGTACTTGAACTCTTCATTACAGCAGACTTTCAAAAGACCTATAAATTTTAAAACCCTTTGAAATACAACTTTGATAGACTCCTATTTAGTGTCATTACATCAGTTAGAGCATAAGCTATTCTTTTATTTAGATTGATATTCGAAACTCTCTCCTTTTATTGCATTTTATATTTTAAATTTTTAGAGCAACCAACTTGAACTCCTCCTAGTTTCATACCTATAATTTCAACTGTCTTGTTCCTCTTCATTTTTCATATAATTCCCTGTGTTTCCACTTTTTTATGTTTTAATTCTGCTGTAGGGAGAATACAGAAGCAAACTTGACATAAGAACAAATGAATCTAGCAGATATTTTAAATGAAAATTAAAAAAAAAAACTATTCACAAAAGGATAATCCTTTAAATAAATTCGAAGAGGGAACATGTCAGGAGCCTGACACAGAAGACCTCTGAAAGGCTCTGCCCTGCAGACTATCAATGCAGATGCTGAGACTTATGGGCAACCTTTGGGCAGAGTGCAGGGAATCTTAGAAAAGAAGTGGGAAACAGTAAGATCTGGAGAGGACAGGAACTCTACCAGGAGAGCAACAGATTTTGAGCACAGGGGTCTTTCCTGAGACTGACACTCCAACCAAGGAACATGCATAGAGATAACCTAAGACCCCTGCACAGATGTAGCCCATGGCAGTTCAGTATCCAAGTGGGTTCCATTGTAATAGAAACAGGGACTGTCTCTGACATGAACTGATTGTCCTGCTCTTTAATTACCTCCCCCTGAGGGGGAAGCAGCATTACCAGGCCACAGAAGACACTGCAGCCACTCCTGATGAGACCTAATTGACTAGGATCAGAAAGAAGGAAAGAAGACCTCCCCTCTCAGTGGACTTGGGGAGGGGCATGCATGCAGAGGGTGGAGGAAGGGAGGGATTGGGACAAGAGGAGGGAGGGAACCACAGGGCAGATACAAAGTGAAGAAAGTGTAATTAATAAAGAATTTAAAAAAATGTTAAATTCATGGACGCAAACAAGAGTGATGGAATAAACATTTTCTTTAGTAAATCTGGAGTTTAATAGCACAATATAAGTATATTTTATATATCATTATATTTTATGGTGCCCAATGGTGCCTATAGTTAACTATACTTTATTGTAAACTTAACATTTTGTTAAGAGGGCACTCATTTTCATAACTCCCTGCAGTCCTGTCCTAGCTCCCTCTTCCCCTCATCCCCTTCCTCTAGTCCACTGAAATGGGGAGTTCTCACTCTTGCCATCTGCCCATAGCTTGTTAAATCTCATGAGGACTGCTTGGATCTTTTTCCTCCGTGGCCTGGCAAGGTTGCATCATCAGGGGCGAGTGATCCAAGAGCAGCCAACTGAGTTCATGATACAGGCAGCTCCTGCACCCCTCACTCAGAGATCCATGTGGAGACTGAGCTGCCAATTGGCCACATCTGAGGAGGAGGTCTATGTCCTCTTCATGATGATCATCTGTTGGCGATCAGTCTCTGCAGGACCCCTGGGCTCATATATTCTAGTTTTGTTGGTCTCCTTGTGAGGCTCCTATCCCATTAATGTTCTCAAAATAAAACAAAAAATAAACTTCAAAGACAAAATCACATAGAATCCCTTAGAGAAAAACTTACAACCATGACATTGACAATGAGGAAGGTGTTACTCTGACAAGGCACAAGGCCAACCTCACCAAACTCTGTGCATTTAACACGTTAAATGTAGAACTTTTACTCGTCAGTTACACCACAGTAATATTTTTTATTTGTAAGACTTATTTATTTTTACTTTCTGTGTTTGAGTGTATTGACTTGACTAACTGTATATATGTGCACCACTCAGTTTTCCAATATCCCTGGAAGCCAGAACAAGGTGTAGCATCACTTGGAACTAAAGTTACAGATAATTCTTTGTCATCATATCGGTCCTGGAAACCAATATATTCCAATAGGTCTTTTGCAGGAATACCCAGTATTCATTATCACTAAGCCACCCTTATAAAACTAAAGCGGGGTTTTACAAATGAAACTCTATACTCTATTTGCAATATATAATCTTTACCCAGTTTAGCAATGTGTTTTCTTCTTCCTTTTTCCTTGTAGTATCAATGAGTCCATTAGATACATGTACAAAATTTAAATTTGGAAGACATAGAGTTTTAAAGGGACAAATAAAACATTGTGTTTTATAGTGAAAGAAATGTACTTCTCAAGAGAGAACGCTTCCATAGATGTATAATTTGATATCTTTTTAAATATGTGTGTGTGTGTGTGTGTGTGTGTGTGTGTGTGCGCGCGCGTGCACACACGTGTTGTAGGTTTGTATGCTGTATGGATTTAAAAATTACTTTTAAGAGGCTTCAAAGGTAGCGTTATAAAGGAATAATAATGACATTGATAGTTTTTATTGGCAAATTGTTCAGACTGGACAACACAAAACTTATAGAAAAGTGCCCTTTTTCATGTATCTGTACAGAAGTTATGTGGACAGATGATTAATATAAAGGAAAAGTGACTAAGGAGAAATTTTCTCTCTAAGTGTGACTGTTTTACTATCTGTTAGTCAGAGCTCTGTCTGTAATGAAAGGGAAAAGCAGGAAGATGGTTTTCACAACCATATACTGCTTCGTGGCCACTACAATGTGCCATTTATACCACTCTACCACTTTTTTGGTGAATCTTAATTGTCAATTTGATTAAGGTGAGACATACTTAGAACACTAGAAAATAAATCTCTGGATATGTTTGTGAGTTAACCACTTGAGGAAATTTTGTAAGAATGGAAGCCCCAAGGTGTGGAGCAGCATCCTGTAGACTGAAGCCTAGATGACATATGAATTGAACAGGAAAAATCAAAAGATTACTAGCATAGCATCCTATTTTAGTGCTCCCTGGCTGAATTGGGTGAAGAGTTTTTCTCTGCTATTCTTGTTCTGACAAGATATTCAGCTTTCATTCAACTGACTCACTTTAAATAAATGCTAAAAAATATGATCCCAAGAAAGTATTCTAGTTTACAGTAATCTTCACACAGAAATTCCACAAGCGTTTTGGTTATATTTATTAAAAATTATGAAATGCAAGGTCCAAAACAACTTTAAATTTTAAACTTTTGTACATTTGTAAATGTACAAACTTTTTTATGCTTTCTAAACAGTCACACTGTTTTACAGTAGTAGATCTTGCATGATTCATTTTATATGCAATTATATAAATATAGATTTGTCTACATATAAGATATATACGAGGCATTATTTGCTTAATTTTTTCCTTTTTAATTCGCCTGATAGAAACTATCTATTGCTCTTCTTTATTGCTGCTACTACATAGAAACTTTTTTATTTTAAATTTTTAATTTTTTTAATATTAGTTACAGTTTATTAACTTTGTATCCCAGCTGTATCCCATACCCTCATTCCCTCCCAACCCCATCCTCCTTACTCATCTTCTCCCACCACTTTCTAAGTCCACTGATAGGGGAAGACATCCTCCCCTTACATCTGACCCTAGCTTATCAGGTATATTCAGGCCTGCCTGGTTGCAAAGTCCTCCTCTGTGTCTTAGCAAGGCTGCTCCTCCCTTGGGTTGGGGAAGGGTGAGGTGAAAGAGTCAGCCATTGAGTTCATGCCAGAAATAGTTCCTGTTCCCCTTACTAGGGAACCCACTTGGATATCGAGTTACCATGGGTTACAGAAACTTTTCTTTTTTTTTTTTCCACATAATATATTTTACCACAACTAACTTCAAAATAACATTAATTAACAATCATTGGTCATTAATATCTCTCAACATCAATGGAATCAATTCCACAATAAAAAGACACAAGTTAACAGAGTGGATGTGAAAACATGATCCAACAATCTGCTGCATATAAGAAACACACCTCAGCATGGTAGACTTTAAGGTAGAGATTATCTCAGAGTGAAGGGATGGAAAACATTTTCCAAGCAAACAGACCCAAGAAAAAGCTGGGGTAGCCATTCTAGTACAGACTTTCTTTTTTTTTTTTTTTTTTTGATTCTTGTTTTATTTTATTTTATTTTTTTTAATTTTTCATCAATTACACTTTATTCATTCTGCATCCCCCCATAAGCCCCTCCCTCCTCTCCTCCCAATCCCACCCTCCCTCCTCCCTCTGCTTGCATGCCACTCCCCAAGTCCACTAATAGGGGAGGTTCTCCTCTCCTTTCTGATATTAGAAATAAACCCACACACTTATGGACACCTGATCTTTGACAAAGATGCCAAAACCATACAATGGAAAAAAGATAGCATCTTCAACAAATGGTGCTGGTCTAACTGGATGTCTACATGTAGAAAAATGAAAATAGATCCATACTTGTCACCCTGCACAAAACTGAAGTCCAAGTGGATCAAAGACCTCAACATAAAAACCAGACACATTAAATCGGCTTGAAAAAAAAAGTGGGAAATACCCTAGAACTCATTGGTACAGGGGAAAACTTCCTGAACAGAACACCAACAGCACAGGCTCTAAGAGCAACAACCAATAAATGGGACCTCATGAAACTGAAAAGCTTCTGTAAAGCAAAGGACACCGTCATCAAAACAAAGCAACCACCTACAGATTGGGAAA
Organism: Meriones unguiculatus; assembly: GCF_030254825.1. Classification (NCBI taxonomy): domain Eukaryota; kingdom Metazoa; phylum Chordata; class Mammalia; order Rodentia; family Muridae; genus Meriones; species Meriones unguiculatus. The sequence continues at coordinate 92,927,392 of NC_083357.1, read as the reverse complement.
GAATCTTCACCAACCCTTTATCTGACAGAGGACTCATATCCAGTATATATAAAGAACTAAAGAAGCTGAAAAGCAGCAAACCAAGTAATCCACTTAAAAAATGGGAACAGAGCTAAACAGAGAATTCTCTGTAGAGGAATACCGAATGGCAGAGAAGCACTTAAAGAAATGCTCAACCTCACTAGCCATTAGGGAAATGCAAATCAAAACAACCCTGAGATTTCACCTTACACCCATGAGAATGGCTAATATCAAAAACTCAAGTGACAACACATGATGGAGAGGTTGTGGAGAAAGGGGAACCCTTCTCCACTGCTGGTGGGAATGTAAACTTGTACAACCACTCTGGAAATCAATCTGGCGCTTTCTCAGACAACTAGGAATAGCACTTCCTCAACATCCAGCCATACCACTACTGGGCATATATCCAAAAGAGGCTCAAGTACACAAAAAGGACATTTGCTCAACCATGTTTGTAGCAGCTTTATTTGTAATAGCCAGAAGCTGGAAACAACCCAGATGCCCCTCAACTGAAGAATGGATGCAGAAATTGTGGTACATCTACACAATGGAATATTACTCAGCAATGAAAAATAAGGAAATCATGAAATTTGCAGGTAAATGGTGGGATCTGGAAAGGATCATCCTGAGTGAGTTGTCCAGAAGCAAAAAGACACACATAGTATATACTCACTCATATAGACATACAACATAGGACAAACCCACTAAAACCTGTGCATCTAAAGAAACTAAGCAAGAGAGAGGACCCTAACTAAAACGTCCAATCCCCATCCAGAAAGGCAAAGAGGATGGACATCAGAAGAAGAAGAAAACAGGAAACAACCTAGGAACCTACCACAGAGGGCCTCTGAAAGCCTCTGCCCTTCAGACTATCAAAGCAGATGCTGAGCCGGATGGGCAACTGTTGGGCAGGTGAACGGAATTTTAGGTAAGAACTGGGAAATAGTAAGAGCTGGAGAGGACAGGGTCTCCACAAGGAGAGCAACAGAACAAGAAAATTTGAACATAGGAAACTTCCCAGAGACTCATATTCCAACCAAGGACTATTCATGGAGATAACCTAGAACCCCTGCACAGATGTAGCCCAGGGCAGTTCAGAGTCCAATTGGGTTCCATAGTAATGTGAAGAGGGACTGCCTCTGACATAATCTGATTGGCCTGCTCTTTGATCACCTCCCTCTTGGGGGGGGGGGAGCAGCCTTACCAGGCCACAGTAGAGGACAATACAGCCACTTTTGATGTGAACTGACAGACTAAGAAACTTTTCAAAATAATACATTTCAGCATATTTTCATCACTAATAAAAATAATTCCAAACTATTTTTTAACTTTTATTAATTACACTTTATTCACTTTGTAGTCACCCATAAACCCCTCTCTCCTCCCCTCCTAATCCCACCTTCCCTTCCCCTTCTTCATGCATGCCCCTCCCCAAGTCCACTAATTATGGAGGTACCCTTCTCCTTCCTTCTGATCTTAGTCTATCAGATCTCATCAGGAGTGGCTGCATTGTCATCTTCTGTGGGCTGGTAAGGCTGCTCCTCACTCAGAGGGAGGTGATCAAAGAGCAGGCTAATCAGTTTATGTCAGAAGCAGTCCCTCTTCCCATTACTATGGAACCCACTTGGACAATGAGCAAAAGGCATCTGAAAGACTCTACGTAGCAGTGTTTCAAAGCAGACACTAAGACTCATAACCAAACCATCGACAGAGTGCAGGGAATCATATGAAAAAAGGGGAGTTAGTATGATATGGAAAGGATAGGAGCCCTACAAGGACCAAATATATCCGGGCACAGGGTCTTTTCTGAGACTGACACTCAACCAAGGACCATCTATGGATATAACCTAGAACTTCTGTTCGGATGTGGCCCGTGGTTGCTCATTAACCAAGTAGTTTTCCAAAGTAAGGGGAACAAGGACTATTTCTAACAGGATCTCAAGGTCAGACTCCTTGACTCTCTCACCCTCCACCCCCCGCAAGGGAGGAGCAGTCCTGTTAGGCCACAAAGGAGGACTCTACAGCCAGCCCTGAAGATACCTGATAAAACAGGGTCAAATGAAAGGGGAGGAGGTCCTTCCCTATCAGTGGACTTGGAAAGGGGCAGGAAGGAGACCAGGGAGGGAGTGTGGGGTGGGGGAGGGAATGAGGGAGCGGGATACAGCTGGGACACAGAGTTAACAAAATGTAACTAAAAAAATAAAATAAAATTAAAAAAAAAGAAACATTTTATCTTAACTGATAACACATCCTGGAGAGGTTATGGAGAAAGGGGAACCCTTCTCCACTGATGGTGGGAATATAAACTTGTACAACCACTCTGGAAATCAATCTGGTGCTTTTTCAGACAATTCCAAACTATTAATAGATACTTATATATAAGATTTTCTTAATCTTAAATTCAGCATACAAAATTAATAAAGAAATTATCATATGTTATTACTTTTCTAATTATTAATTAATTAATATTTATTACAATTTAGCCACTTTATATCCTGGCTGGAGCCTCACTCTCCCCATCTCCTCCCAGTCCCACCTTCTCTCCTCCTGCTTTGCCTTCCCCTAGTCCACTGATAGAAGAGGAGCTCCTCCCCTACTATTAGACCCTAGCCTAACAGGTCTCATCTTCCTCTGTGGTATGGCAAGGCTGTGCCCCCTACGGAGTGGTGATAAAAGAGCCAGCCACTGAGTTCCTGTTAGAGGCAGCTCCTGATCCCCTACTAGTTAACCCACTTGCAAACTGAGCAGACAATGGGCTTCATCTGAGCAGGTGGTCTAGGTCCTCTCCATGAATGGCCCTTGGTTGGAATATTGGTTTCTGCAGACCCTTTGGGCCCAGTTATTTTTGGCTCTGTTGGTCTTCTTGTGGAGTTACTGTCTCTTCCAGGTCTTTCTATCTTCCCCTTCTTCCATAAGTTTCCCTTCACTCTGCCCAATGTGGGCTATGAGTCTACCCAAAGTTCAGCTGTGATACCCTGATGGGTAGAGTCTCTCAGCGGCCCCCAGTGGAAGGCTCCTGCCCTCTTCCTGTCTTTTCCTACTTCCAATCTCTATCCTTTTTGCCCTTCTGAATGAGGTTTCAGCCTATTCCTAGGGTCTTCCTTGTTGTTAGCTTCTTTAGGACTGTAGATTTTAGTATGTTTATCCTATATTATTTGTCTAATAACCACTTATAAGTGAGTTTATACCCTGTGTGTCTTTTTGCTTCTGGGTTACCTCACTCAGGATGATATTTTCTAGTATCATTTGCCTGCAAATTTCATGATTTCCTTGTTTTTTAATTGCAGAATAGTATTCCATTGTATAAATGCACCACAATTTCTGTATCCATTCTTAATTTAAGGAACATTTAGGTTGCCTCCAGATTCTGGCTATTATGAATAAGGTTGTTGTGAACATAGTTGAGCAAATGTCCTTGTATGGTTGTGCACCTTTTGGGTATGCCCAGGAGTGATATAGCTGGATCCTGAGGTAGCACTATTCCTAATTTTCTGAGAAAGAGCCAGATTGATTTCCAATGTTGTAAAAGGTTACATTCCCACTAGCGATTGAGGAGGGTTCTTTTCCTACAACCTCTTTGGATTGCTTTTATCACTAAAACAGTATAATACTTATAATGAATTATAATACTCAAAATTGGGATAAATAAAATGTGAAGCAAAAGAAGGAATAAAGGTTAGATAATTATATTTTATTAAAAATATTTGGATATCATCTTTTTACTTGCAGTTAGAAATTAATCAAACTCAATTTTGATTATTTATAGGATTTGAGGCAGGATTGGCAGTGAGGAAAGAGGGGAAGGAAACATATGTTCTGTCTATATTATGACAGATTCTGAAAACCAGAAATGGGGCAAATTTAAGTTACAACAGATTTAAGATTGTTCACACTTTATCCAGATATAGATGCAGGAAAAAGGTGATAATGGCAAGTAGTCACAATCATTTCAATATATAGCTGCTTTCTTTAAGACTAGCATTTTTGAAAGGATTTTCTGTCATTTGTAGTTCAATTATTATGTTCATGACAGTTACAGTACTGAACAATATGTTTTTACAGTTCAGAAAATCCCTTGGAAGTCAGATATTAATGCTTTCACCATTGTAGTCCATCTAACCCATTGATTTGTGTTCTTGTGTCAACCTGACTTATCATTCAACAAAGGACTATGCAGAAGATCATTAAAAATGCTACATTTCAGAATAAACATAGTTCACCATCATTATACATACCATTTCTACGATGTTTTTGAGAACAAGAATATGATATTTTTGAGAACCACTTTACAAACAAAAAGTGAAATAAGGCATACAAACAAATTTACCCATACTTAAATAAAGGTAACACTTGATTTTCAAATGCAAATAACCAACCTTTCAAATAAGTAAAAGGCTTCAATACAAATTGGAAAGCACTTTCAGTCTTTTTTAAATAAACTTTTATTTTATTTTTATATTAATTACAGATTATTCATTTGATATCCCAGCTGTAGCCTCTTCCCTTGTTCCCTCCCAATTTCACCCTCCCTCCCTCATCTCCTCTCATGCCCCTCTCCAAGTCCACTGATAGGAGAGGCCCTCCTCCCCTTCCATCTGACCCTAACTCATCAGGTCTCATCAGGACCATCTGCATTGTCCTCCTCTGTGGCCTGTCAAGGCTCCTCCTCCCTTGGAGGGTGGTGGTCAAAGAGCCCACCACTGAGTTCATGTCAGAGACAGTCTCTGTTCCCCTTACCAGGGAACCCGCTTGGAAACTGAGCTGCCCTGGGCTACATCTGTGCAGGGGTTCTAGGTTATATCCATGTATGGTCCTTGGCTGGAGGCTCTTTCAGTATTAGTAATAATTATTACTATATAATCCACTTAAATTTTTGACTGTTGACCATGTTTTTGAAATGAAAAAGAGTAGGCATATTGCTTCTACTATTGAAAATATCATAAGTCGGTATTATTCAATTATATTTTTGAGTACAAAACATAATTCTTTTATACAGTGTTAAAGAGGATACAATTAGAATAATACTATGAAGGGCATATAAAGGGTATATAAGTGTGAGAATGCCCAAATGACCAACACAGAGGAAACAGAATATATTTTCTGGTGAAGAAACTAGGAAAAAATGTACATATTAAAAAAAGAAGGTATATGATAAGTCACTTTGACATCAGAATGGATTAATTTTAAAGTCAGCATAAAAAAAGTGTAATAGGACATTAAAGCATTCAGGAATATAAGAATTTGCAATGGTATGTGTGAAATATAGCATTTACCAAGTACATTATACCAGGTACACGAGCACTATATTATGTAAGACATTGAAAGACTCCCATTTCATTTTCACGATATTCTATGTCATTTTATTTACTGTAACGCCGACTAGAGACAAATAATCAAATTCCATACTCTTTCTTATATCTTATCAGGAATACATAAAAAACAAATAATTTTGGAAAAATAATCATTTTAACCCTTTGAATGCATTAAAAAATAATTTTAAAAGAAATATTTATGTTAACACACTTTGTGCAGTATAACTCATGTCAGCACTCCTGTATTGAATTAGATGTCTTATAATATTAGAACTATTAAACAGTTAAAATCATTTCTGGACAGCAATTTCCAGGGAGTTTCAAGCCTGTTTATATTAGAGAAATTAGAAACAACATATTCCAGAAAAATTGTTGGCTACATTTGTGGAGAGTAGGCCTGAGCTATAACAGAGGCATGTCAAGCTCAGCCTAACTCAAGACCTGAGAGGAGAGACAATTTCCTTATCTGTAAACTCAGCATTGTCTTCCAAGATACATTTTCATTTAGTTAAAATATTAACAATCATTTTACTTAAGCATAAAGCAACAGCAGAGTAGAGATAAATGAAGTTACAGTGTAAACTAAGTGAAATGATACAGTATCAAAGTTTTTTCCGTATTTGTTATTGACATTTTAAAATTGAAAAGAGGATATCAGGGTCAAATGATAAGTCCTCTAGGTGGCAGTTCCCAGAAGGGCCTATTTTAAGACAGGAAACAAGGAGAAAGAAAGCAAACAGGTAGAAAGATTTTCAGAAAAGCAGAAAATGTGAAATGAGTAAAACAATGATGGTAATGAGAATTGATAGAAACAATTTCATATTTGAAGGGTTAAATTGTGTGAAGTTTGTCAGGATATACCGTATTTTCAGGTGCACTGCATTGAGTCTAGACTGACTTCCTTCCTTCCTTCCTTCCTTCCTTTCTTTTTTTTTTTTTTTTTTTTTTTTTTCAATGCAGTTTATTCAGAAACCTTGAACAATCCTCGGACCCTGGGGAAAGCCAGCCCACAGCTTAAATAGCCGCTGGGTAGCCAACCCAGGCATGCCACGGGGGCAATGCAGATAGGTCCACATACATGGAAGCAAGTCAGATCCTCAGTCTTAGCCAAATGTGGAATTGTTCGTGACAGAGAGCACTCACTATCGGGAAGGTGGAAGGCAGAAACCAGCTCCATCTTTAAGGCATAGCTTTCCGCAGCTCTCTACAGTTCCCCCTTTTTGTTTTAGACGCATCAGGCAAGAGTAGAGGTCTGATCTCTGATATTAGAAATAAATTGGGACTTTGTACTGATGTTCATTTAGGTGTCATCCACCCAAAGAGCATCAGACCCGTCCGATACCTTTTTCTCAGAGGCGGGACCTGGGGCATCAACCCGTATGCAACCAGACATGCTCTTCTCTGGGTCCAAAGCGGCTGACCCTGAGTGCAGTGCTTAGCCTCGCATCCTGAGCGTAACATTTTAGCTTTTTATGGTATCCAACCATGCTTGGGGAGAATGTCCTGCTTCAATGGCTGTAAAGGCCTGAATGATCAAGGCTGCATCACACTGTTGTGAGACTTTAATCTTGCATATATACCACAGGCAAACCAAGAAGACCAACACCAGAAGGCCTGCTAACGCTCCCATGCCCGCCCATTCCTTCAGATGATTCATGGCTGCAGCAATCCATGATGATAATCCTGTGGCTAGTCCTGAGTCCACTCTGGTAGAATTTACTGTGACAATGGCCACTCTCAGCTGCTCCATCGTAGTATCGAATTCTCCAGTCCAATTACCTAAAATATAGCTCGACAATTGTTTAGACAGATTTGCAGCACAGGAAAAATTCTCATGTTATATGCTAGTGACTCAAAGTCCAGCATATTTTCATTGACAGCCAAGTTGAGCGATTTGCCATAGGGTATCAATTTGCTCCTGCACGAGGTCAATCCTCTGATTGAACACCATCAAGCTTCCTTTTAGTTGAGCATTAATTCCTTTATGTACAACTAAGGAATGAGCTACATTGGCTAAATGATTGTTCAGGGTCTGAGCAGTCTGCCCAGTATGACTCATGGCTAATGCCCCGGTGGTAGCTCCAACAAAATGAGATGGTAGTAACAATGGTAGCTGTAGTTCCAAGAGTGGAGGAAAACATGGAGTTAGTCAATTGGCATGGGGCACGTCTCGCCCCTGGGGGCAATGGTCTCCTGAACCTACACAGACCTCGGACACCACCACTGCTAGTTCTAGAACTGACGCAGGATGTTCCAACGAGGGGTTAAGGCTTCTCATAATATTTCCTATAAGCCCACACCTCTTTGTCTATATCCCCCATTTTTATTCATTATTAGCCAGATAGAGCCAAGTAATTGTGGTGATGATACTTGCTTTTTTGCCCAATGCTGGAATGCTAGTGAATTTAGGTATGCCCTGGTTACTCGCATGCCTCACTGCGTGCCTGTGCCCATTGATGCCCCTCACGCTATGACTCTCTTCAGACAGAAAAGGGACCTTCTTTCCTTTCTTTCTTTTCCTTTCTTTCCCTTCCTTCCTTCCTTCCTTCCTTCCTTCCTTCCTTCCTTCCTTCCTTCCTTCCTCCCTCCCTCCCTTCCTTTGTTTTTCTTTCTTTTCTTTCTTTCTTTCTTTCTTTCTTTCTTTCTTTCTTTCTTTCTCTCTCTCTCTCTTTCTTTCTATTTATTCATTTTGTATCCTGTCTGTAGCCCCTCCTTTGTCTCCTCCTGTTCCCACCCACCTTCCCTCTTCTCCCCCTAGGCCCCTCGCCTAGTCCACTGATAGGAGAGCACCTCCTCCCCTTCTATCTGATCCTACCCATCAGGTCTCATTAGGGCTGGTGCAACATCTTCCTCTGTGGCCTGACAAGGCTGCACCCCCTACGGAGAGGTGATCAAAGAGCCAGCCACTGAGTTCATGTCAGAGTCAACCCCTGGCCCTTTTACTAAGGAACCCAGTTGGAAACTGAGCAGCCTATGGGCTTCCTCTGAGCAGGGGTCTAGGTCCTTTTCATACATGGTCCTTGGTTGGAGTATAGGTCTCTGCAGACCACCCTAGAAAAGAGGCTGAAACCTCACTAAGAGGACAAACAGGATAGATGTCTCAAGTAGGAGAAGACAAGTAACTGGACTGGAGCCTTCCACAGGAGACCTCTGAAAGACTCTAACCATCAGGGCATCAAAGCCAAACTTTGGATAGACTCACAGCTAAACTTTGGCATAGTGCAGAGAATCTTATGGAAGAAGGGGGAGATAGAAGACATGGAGAGGACAAGAGCTCCACGGGAGACCAACAAAGTCTAGACATTCTTACCCACATTCTTATCCCTTCCTCAACCAAGAAATCTCTTCAGTTTGTTTTTTTATACTAAGGAATATATTTCTGATATTTCTAAACAAGCTCACCAAGAAGTCTCTCCATTTGTTGTATATTACATGATTTATTCCAAGTATAAACTTCTTTCATAACTATAATTAATGTGTATACTTAAATGTTCAAGACTTCTTTGTTATGCAGAAATCATTGAAGTTATATTATATGTATAAGCATAGCTATTAATTACCACACTAGTTTTATTTAGAGCTTTGATTTTTCTTTTATGTTTTTGAGAATGAATTATGGTAACAAAATTCTTATGAGATTGAGAAAAATGAGTGAAACTAATTTGCAATTATATTGCCTAAAATATGCAATTATTAGTTATAATTAGTTGTTTATTGTAATTTAAATAATATAAGATAGAGATAAACTTGGGTAGTAAAGTGGTTTATTGAGCATTAGCAATATATTAATATTGAAAATTTATTAATCATGTATTTAAGAGCAATAAAGTTGATCCTAGAGCTTGACCTTGACTGACATTTTCATCACGTTATAATATTATTTGTATGTTTTTATGAGCGCAGGATACATGCTTGCATTGAGTTCTAATAATTTTGTTCTAGTTCTATGTGAATTCTATCACATTTAACAGCTGCTACCATGGTAGTACCTGAACAATATATGATTTTTTTCTCTGATTCAATCAGGGTTTGTGTTAAATAAAGTAGCCCAAGCTAGTGCAGACTTATGGAACTGTTTTGTTTTGGTTTCGGTTTAGATAGGCATGAACATAAGCTCAAATATATTATGATCTAGTAACATGTGTCCGTAAGCATTTCCAGCTTTTATGAAAGCATGATACTATATATCCTTTTCAAAATTAAGAATTAGTTGTTTTATTTTTTATTTTAATTTGTTTTTAATTGGAATAATTTACTTTGCTTTCCAGCCCCCTTATTTGTTGTGAATTGAAGAGTGGTCAGCCTGAAACCATGCATATAATCATCAATAAGAATTAATGTCCAGTCCTTGATAATTCTCAACTCTTTTGAAGTGGTAGATTATTAAATGCTGTATAAGTCATTGAAGAGTCATTGTATAAGTCATTGTATAAGTCATTGAGGAGTAGGGTACTTGTCCCAGGTACAGCAATGAATATTTTAGTAGCCACATTGAAAAGAAAGTTTCTATAAAAGTTTCTAAAATCATATTCACAGGTCAAAGCTGGAATGTGCCATGCACACACATGAAGAAAACTTTACTATTTAAACTGATAACCTTCATGTTTTAATAAGACTTTTAATAATATGCAAAAATATTTTAATATGTTCTGCTATCTATAATATTCAGGATAAGATTCTTTAGTGCAATATTTAAAATAAAGGAGAGAAGATATATACAGAGTTTCTAAAACCCATGACTCTAATAATTTCTCCTTAATGACCCTTTTCTTTAGATGTTGTATGTGATATCTTTCTAAATTAACAATAATTTAAAAGATAAAAATCAACCCATATTTATTAGTTTCCTGAGTATATTCAGTGTATTCTAAAGCTGACATAATTCGCATAAATATTATCTAAATGTCTATAAAACAAAATACCATCATGTATTTTTCTAGTGCATGACCAACTATGGTTCTTAATATCTACCTGGATTACATATCATTATTTTTATGCAGAAATAATTACAAGAGTGTATTTAAATTTACATACTCATGTATACAGTGGGAAAACAAGTTAATGTATTCTAGTATTTAAAATGTTTTAAATTTGCTTTTGGTTAGATTTATTATACAAAAATATTTAAGCATGTTCTAATTTGAAATGAGTTTGCAGAACATGAGAGAAAAGGGAATGAAAAGGTAAAGATACAGGTGTATATTTAAATATTGTTATAGTGTCGTTGGATTTATTCAGAGGGGTAGAAACATTTATAAAAGGGGATAAGAACTTAGCAAACTTGCCTAGAGAATGTTTTCAAGGCATGATGCTATCTGGATGATCTCTGATTTCTTAGGAAAAATTAACTGAACCAACTGGGTCATGGTGGGAAAAAATTTCACTCAGTGGAAAAACACATAGTCCAAAAGAACTGTGTACAAAACTAATACTTAAATATAAGAATGTAGAGAATGTGGATGAAAATGTATAAAATGCAACAAGAGAGAAATTAGGAGGAGTCAGGATTGTTTGTATGTCACAGTTCATGTCAGAGCATCAGCTGAGTTTAAAAAACTAAATGGCTATATAGACTATAGAAAACAAATCTGCCTGAAATTTAGAAAGGCACCGAAGGGACATTCCTTCAACCTCTATTTTATCTTTATCCCTGCACATCTAGCAGGCAAGGTAACTTTTTTGGGTTGACATTTTTTTGTGGGTGGATTGGTTTTTCCCATCTCTCCACTAAGAGTCTTGTCTAGGTAGAGGGTATCCTCTTGAGTCTCCATGACCCCTGGTTCTAGAATACACAGCTAGAGTCAACCTGAAATCCTCCCAGAAGCCTACCAAGATAGATACATTACAATTCACAGATTCAAAGAAGAGAAGTAACAAGGAGAACCCAGAGGGGTGTGTTTAAATCTTACTCAAAAGGGGAAATAGAATAGAGAGTGGAAATGGTCCAAGAGAGGGAATAAGTAAGGCAAGAGAGCACAAAGTGAAATGGGGGTGAAGATTAGACCTCGAAAGAGGGGGAGAGCTTGCAGAAAGAAGAAAAACAATGGGCAGCAGCACTGGCATGGTAAGTTGTAGACTTATGACAGGATAGGCTTCTGCGCAAACAACTTTTGCATCACTATTGCACCAGTATATCTTATGCAGGACCACTATTGTAGATCACAGGGTTTGTAACCTTATGGTGTTAACCTTTCCCTCTAGTAGTATACCAAGTACCTTCCAGTATGAACACATATTCATGGGAATGAAGGCTCTAGGTGGGAACCAGCATGGCTTCTTTTTAAAATTTAGTCATATATTTATTATAATTTATTCACTTTATATCCCAGCTGTAGACTCCTGCCTCATCTCCTCTCAGTCCCACCCTCCTTTCCTCTTCTCCACCCATGCCCCTCCCCTAGTCCACTGAAGGGGGATCCTCCTCCCCTTCTTTCTGACCCAAGCATATTAGGTCTCATCAGGACTGGCTGCATTGTCTTTCTCTGTAGCCTGAAAAGGCTACCTCTCTCCCAGGGGGAGATGATCAAAGAGGCAGCCACAGAATTCAATTCAAACAGTACCTGTTTCCCTTACTAGGGTACCCGCTTGGAGACTGAGCTGCCATGGGCTACATCTGAGCAAGTGGTCTAGGTTATCTTCATGAATGGTTCATGGTTGGAGTATCAGTCTCAGAAAAGATCCCTTTGCCCAGATTTGATGGTTCTGTTGCTCTCCTTGTGGAGCTCCTGTCCTCTCCAGGTCTTTCTACCTCCCCCTTCTTTCAAAAGATTCCCTGCACTCTGCCCAAAGTTTAACTGTGAGCCTCAGCATGTGCTTTGATACCCAACAGGGCAGAGTCTTTCAGAGGCCCTCTGTGCTGGCTCCTGTCTTGTTCCCTGTTTTCTAGTTCCATCCATTTGCCTACAAATTTCATGCTCAAGTATACAACAGGGACATTTGCTCAACCACGTTAGTAGTTTTATTCGTAATAGCCAGAATCTGAAAACAACACTCAGCTATACAGAATTTCAGAATACAGAAATTGTGGTACATTTATACAGTGTAACATTACTCAACCATTAAAAACCAGCATGACTTCTTATTCAGTTACCTATGTAGATATGGGTTTCAGCAATAGAGTCTACGTTCAATTTGTGGAGAACATCCAAGAGCCTAGGCAATAGGCTAGGTTGTGTGAGATTCCAATGGGGCACCTTTCACCAAAAACTCTATTAGATGCAAACTATTTCTGCCCCTGGAATTTTCTTTTGGTGGTGAGAAATGTCTAGTTTGTGCTTTCTCTCCCCTGTTATTTGGTAATTCCAATTTACATTTCTTTTATACATGTATATATTTTAAGAAGCTTCTACTATATTAGGTTTTAATACAATTCCTCAAATGGCCCTTAGCTTTGGGTAACACTTCCAGCACTCTTTCTATTACCCTCCTCTTCATTCCATCTCCCCTTTTGCTCCTCTATATCACACCTTGTCCATCCATAACTATCTCTGTTACTTCCTTTCCTAGAGAAACCCCTCCCTTTTCCCTTGCTCTGTAACTAGCCTCTGTGGTTATATGGATTGTAGCATACTTATGGAAGACTTAACAGCCATTGATACTTTCTTTAAAAGCCTGTAGGCAGATAACTAGTGAAATTTGGAAAACTTCAAATTTGTTGGATAAAAATAACATATCCCATATGTCAGGCTCATGTTTGCCTTATCAAGATTATCTGGAAAGTGGTGGGAAGTGACTGATATGTAGTTGAGCAATTTCTTCACTGTTCTCCAGTATCATGTATAAATTCTCAAGCCAGCTGAAATGACCTCTGTTTCATTCTCTTATGAGAACTATAACCCTTTTTAATCATATTTGACAGGTTTCATTGATGATTGCCTGAACACTGCCTTTATAAAGGAGAGCAAGTTTAGAAAAAGACATTAGAAGTTGCAAACAAACCATTTTCAGGACTGTATAAGTACTTAATTCTCTAAGGTAATATTGAAGACAATGCCAATACTTGAAACAGGAAGCTTAGGCCATGCTGGCCTTCAATAGATCCTATTACAACCAAAAATAATATTAATAATCATATTATTTTATAAAGTATCAAACACCCTTATAGCATAGTAATATAAAAGGTTGCATATAAGTTCTCACAAATAAATTTTGAGAGTTTAATTGAAATAATTTAAAGATATTTTATTTCATTATTTTCTATTAGATAGAAACAAATGTACATGGAGCTAGTGATTTATTTCAGTGTGTATGATTATTTTCTGTAGCAGCATGATTCTCTGAGGTCCAGTTTTCTGCATCAACATAAAGCCAAGTTTGTCTATGTCTGTATCTGTCACCTTTGGAGTTCTGAGACAGAAGTATCTCTGCAATTACTGGCTACCAGCTTTGCTTCAAGTTCAATGATTGAGATGTCTCAAGGTTGTAAAGATGATAGCAATAAACCAGGATACACTGCACCCAACTCTATTCTTTTTATGTGATTGGCTAGCATGTGTAACCATGCTCACATGTTCATTTTCACTACACACGTGCTAATACACGCATATACATGCACACACTTAACTAAATAAGTAAAAATAAAAAAGGGTCTTTCTTAGGTATATAAATATGAACAAAGTTATATTAGAAAGAAATGTCTAGGGTATCAAAGTGTAGGTATGTAATAATAGCAATTTTAATGGATTTTTAAAAAGTACAACAAACATACAAGAGAAATGGTCAATATTATTCTTAAAATTTATAATCATAAGATTCATTCAATGCTATTCAAATTACAGCTTTTTTTTACCAACCTCTCAATCCTTCAATAAATTTTAGTGTCAAAGTTCTTCAAATAAATACTATACATTATAATTTTAATAGCACATCCACTGTTCCTGGTTTTTACAAACACAATATAGATATTGGAGACATGGGTCCGTGTCTAAGAATATTTGCTGTGAAAACAAGGGCTTGATTTCTAATCTACAGTACCAACAGAAAAAGCAGATCACAATTGTGTGTTCCCCTAACTTCAGAGATGACTGACATCTTGTGAGAGGCAAATGAAACAAAGATCTTTGTTTTCTATGATTGACTGCTGCAAAGACAGTCAAAGATCAAAGGAAGACATCCAGGGGCCTACCCTGGCCTCCAAATACCCAGGCACATATGTGGTACACATCAAGACATGCCATATACACACAAAATAGTAATGTAGTAAACAAATTTATCTGCATTTTAAAAATGTAACTATAACATTCCAAGATGATTTCCCATGTGTGAATGATTTAGAAATTTTAAAGAACTATATGGACATAAGAGATTTTGGGTCATTGTTGAGGAAAACTCAACATTTTTCTGAACAAAAAAATATCTAAGAATCAATTTTTGTGTTATGAACAATTTCTGTGTTATTACACATGTGTGTTATTTTAGGTGTGTGCTAACCCTTCTGTGTGATTCATGTCTCTATAAAAAAATTGACCCTTTAAATTTACTACTGAAGTTTTAATTTTTAATTCAAACTCAACATGGATTAAGGGACCACTTCATCTCACTTGTACTTCTATTGCAAAGGATTTCTAGTCTCTTCTGACGACCAGTCCTTTCGTTCTCAATAAAAACACACATTATGTCTTTCATTCTGTCGATGGAGATAAGTGAGAGAAAAATTAAGGTTAGTGCAAAAGACAGCTATGGAGAGAACATTGAGTGCAAACACCATGTAGCTATCCTACTGCTAAAAAGAATCTTGGCAAAGTGGACCCCAACTGGGCTTTTTCTGATTCCCATGTTCACTTAATGATCATTAGGACTAGTTGGAAAGCAATTAGAGCATCTGTCTAATGAGTGAAAACCTTTCAGGTAAATCAAGCTTTAAGTCCCAGTTTAGTTAGTAGTTCCTCAGAAACCTAACCATTTTGTCTTAGTTGGCATCTATTGTTGAGAAAAGACCCCATAACCATGGCTCATCTTATAAAGAAGAACATTAATTGGGGCTGGCTTACAGTTCCGAGGTTTAGTCCATTATCTTTAGGAAGCATCGTGGGCATGCAGGCGGGCAAGGTGCAAAAGAGGTAGCTGAGAGTTCTGTATTCCAGCTCAGCAAATGGCAAGAAGAAAGAATGACAGTAGGCCTGGCTTGAGCTTCTGAAACCCCAAAGCCCACCCCCCAGGATATACATATTGCAACAAGGCCACACCTCCCTGTAGTACTATTCTCTGTGAGCCGGTGGGAAACACTCTTATTTCAACCACCACACATTCCATCCAGAAAAAAAAAAAATGGTAAGACTTATGAGACTCAGGAAGGAATCAAAGCATTACATACGGGCTGGGGATGTCAGAAGTAGGGAGATGCTCAAAGGACCCCTCCCTACCTTTATGGAAACAGTAAAACATGCTGAAGGAGGTGATTCTAACCAGTCACACACTGAGAGACAAGACCCCTTAGATCTGTGAAGAGAGCTGCAAATTGTGTTGAGATCTCTAGGGTTCATGATGAGTATAAAGTGTCCTTCCCCAACCATTTTGATTAATTTTGGTTGAAATTTTATTTTATTAGCTATTAGAATGGATACTTTAGCTTCATTTTCAGTCTATTTGCTTGATAAATCTTTTTCCAGCTCTTACTCTGAGATAATGTCTATCTTTGTTACTGAGGTATGTTTCTTGTATGCAGCAGAATGGTGCATCCTGCTTTTTGTATCCATTCTGTTTGCCTGTGTGTTTTTTCTTTTCAGAATTGAGTACATTCATCTTGACAGATATTAATGACCAATGTTTGTTAATTCCTGTTATTTTGATGTTGGTGGTGGTTAATGTGTGTGTCTGCCTGTGTGTATGCATGTGTGCTTCGTGTTTGTGTGTGTGTGTGTGTGTGTGTGTGTGTGTGTGTTTAACTTTTGGATTTCCTGGAGTGGGATTATTATTTCTGTTTTTTTTCTTTGGTGTAGTTTACCTCCTTGGCTTTGTGTTTTCCTTCTATCATTTTCTGTAGGGCTGGATTTGTGGATAGATATTGCTTATATTTGGTTTTGTTCCGGGATATCTTTTTCTTTTATCTGTGGAGATTTAAAGTATTGTTGGCTATAGTAGTCTGGGCCAAAATCTATGGTCTCTACAGTCTGAAATACAGCTTCCCAGGTCCTTCTGACTTTTAAAGGCTGTGTTGAGATGTCGGCTGTAATTCTGTTAGGTTTGCTTTTATATATTACTTGGCCTTTTTCCCTTGCTGCTTTTAATAATCTTTCCTTGTTTTGTACATTAATGTTTTGATTTTTATATGGCAGGATTTTCTTTTCTTCTCCAAGATACTTGGTGCTCTATAAGCTTCTTATAGTTTTATAAGCAAGTCTCTAGGTTGTGAATATTTTCTTCTATAATGTTTCTGAAAATGTTCTTTGGGCCTTGGAGCTGAGAATATTTTCCTTCTTCAATTCCTATTATTCTTAAGTTTGTTCTTTACATAAGTTCCCAAAGTTCTGAGATGTTTTATGTCAGGAACTTTTTTGATTTAACATTTTCCTTGACCAAATGCATTGATTTCTTCAATTGTATCTTCTACATCTGAGATTCTCTCTTCCATTTCTTGTATTCTATTGGTGATACTTGTGTCTGTAGTCCATGTTAATTTCTCTAGGTTTTCTATTTTCAATATTACCATGGTTTTTGTTTGTTTGTTTTAATTGCTTCTAGTTCCATTTTCAGATCTTGAAGAGTTTTAATTATTTCCTTCACCTATTTGTTTGTTTGTATTTTCCTGAATTTCTTTATGGGATTTATTCATTTTCTCTTTAGCAGCCTGTATCATCTTTATAAGGTTGGATTTAAGTTCATCTTCTTGTGATTCAGCTGTGTTTGAATATCCAGCACTTGCTACATTAGGAAAGCTAGACTCTGGTGGTGCTAGTCTAGACTAGAATCTAGTCTCTTATTGTGTTCTTATTCTGGCCTTTAGCCATCTGGTTGTCCCTGATGTTGGCTGCATGATTCTGATGCCTGCATACTCCTGGGGAGGCAGGCTGAGCCTGTGGACCTGATGATTGGGCTCAGCAAACAGCCAGTTCTCACCTTTGCTAGATTTGCATCAGGTGTCCTAACTGTTATGGACTCCTGCAGACCTCCAAAGGAAGGAAGGCAGAGCTGATGGCCTGACAGTGGAGCTCAGGTCCCCTCTGCTGGCTGTGGCGAGGTGCACCCAGAAGGCAGGGAACTGGCAGGATGAGGTAGGGCTGTCTCAACTGGTTCTTCTTGGGGCCCTACAGGCCTCCCAGGAAAGCAGGAGATGGAGGTAGGGTAGAACATGCAGGTCACCTCTGCTGCATGTTTCCAGCAGAAACTTTAGGCAGGGAACTGGCCACTCTTTTATTGTGCTTCTTCTGGGTATTTCAATGCAGTAATAAGAAAAGTAGCACAAAAATGTATATAATAAGCTTTGTAGAAATAAATATGGATGTAATACAAACTATATGTGTTTTATCATCAAACATTCTGAATACTCCAGGCTTGTAAATAGTTATGTCATGATGTATTCTGAATATTTTGAAGTTAGAATATGGTTTATCAAAATGGAGTGCAGCAATCAACCTTCAGCCAGGCAATAATATTGAGTCAGGCTGTGTTCAATGGCAGTCTTGAGGTAAGACAGATATGGAAAAATCAAAAGATCTATCAAAACAAATAAGCAAGATAAAACCAAAGACCCTGAGCACTGGAGAGATTTCTAACAAGTACAGATACCAATTTAATGAGCTATGCATTCAAATTGTTTTTCCTTTCAATCCAGGCAACCCTCTCGTGCCGAAAACATGCCCCGGAGCCCTCCTACTACCCCTCCTGTGCTGAGGTGACTATTGCCCTGGCAACCACAGACCTTCTTGGATACACCCCTGACTTATTAAGGCTCCTTCTCAAATGTTACTTTGAGGCAGAGTTTTCTCTAACAACATTGTCTAAAGTAATTGTTGCAGCCTCTACAGAATGTGTTTACTTTTTCTGCTTCATTTTTCTACACAGCAATTATGTCCTCATGACATTACTTACTTTTGTGTGTCTGTGTGTGTTTTTCTCTGTCTTGTGAACTACGAACAAGATAGAACCTAGAGTGAAGTTTGACAAAAAGAATAAAACAGAAAACATTACTATTTAGTATGTCTAAAAGAAAAGGGCTGATTTCGCCCTACTAATGCTTTTTTTATAAAAAATGGTATTTACTTACTAATGCCCCAAGCAGAAAAGACTACATAGATAATGATATTTTACATTCTTTGTACGCCAAATGAATAATGTGAACAAATATGACATATAAAATTCAGTAAAAAATACTTTCCACTTCATTTAACATTACTCACCTGAATGCATTGCTTAAGTTAATTAACAACATCAATTCAGTCATGACTGTTTAACAAAGAAATCTTATTTTTAAAAAGGCTCATATCTGATATTTAGTATATGCCAAAATGTCATTTCTGCAGTTGAATTGAAAATTACAAACAAAACAAAAATTACCTATTCTTTACATATTTTGATATTAAATAAATACTGTAATCCAACTAAGTGGGTTCGGTGGTGACAACCGCAGGCAGAGTTAAATATTTATTACGAGTAGAAGTTTCTATGTGCAAATAATTTCTTTCTCCCTGGGTTTCTTTTTTTATGTATATTGTTCATTACTTAATGATGAATTCTCTGTGATTTAAAATAATGTATTTGGGGTAATTTTTATTTCCCAAATGATTCCCCCCCCTTCTTTCAGACTTCTAGAATATCACTGGCTTTCAAACTTTCCCTAAGGACTATTTGTGTGTGTGTGTGTGTGTGTGTGTGTGTGTGTGTGTACAAGTTTTCATTATAGTTCCAGTGTTTTACAATATAAAGTTTACAAATAAGTATGTGTTTGTGGATGTCTGAGTGCATGTGTGTGTGTCTGTGTGTGCACCACATATGTTCTGGTACCCATGGAGATGAGAAGGGGTGTCAGGTTCTGTAAGTCTGGAGTTCCAGGAGGCTATGAGCAGTCTGATGCTGGTGCTGGGAACTTAACCTCAGTCTTCCTCTTCAGTAGCTAAGAGCTTTTCAGTTTGGATCATCTCTCCAGTCATGATAGTGTTACTTTTATACACAGGTCATGTGGCCTGAGTATAAAGCTGTTTCAACAATAAAAATTGATAATTTAAATTTGTCAGTTTTTATTAAATTAATTTATTTATTCACCTTACCTCCTGATCTTATCCTCCCCCACTCTCCTCTTTCTGGTCCCAGCCTCCCTCCCTCTTCCTCTATCCCTCCTCCCCTATTCCTCAGAAAAGAGGAAGTCCACCCCCCCTCCCCAGATCATCCAGTCACATCAGGATTGAGATCATCAAATTCCCTGGAGGCCTGGCAAGACAACACTGCCAGGAGTTAGTGATCAAAGAGCAGGCAAAAGAGTCCATGTCAGACTCAGCTCTGTATCCGATTAGCTGCCTATCTCCTACATCTGTATAGGGAGCCTAGGTCCAGTCTATGCATGGCTTTAGTTGGTGATTTAGTCTCCACAAGCCCATCTGGGCCTTGATTAGTTGTCTCTAATGATCTTGTGGAACTCTTGGCATCTCTAGACCCTTACATCCTTCCTCTCACTCTCCCACAAGACTCCATATGCTTCACCCTTTGTTTGCCTGTGAGTCTCTGTTTTGATCTGTTGCTGAATGCAGCCTTGCAGAAAAAAAGCTGTGCTAGACTATTGTCTTGTTCCCTCTCTTCAGCCATATCCGACGTCTATTCTATTTCCCCTTTTCAGTGAGATTCAAGCATTCTCCCTTGCATCCTCCTTGTTACTTATCTTCTGTGGGTCTGTGAATTATAGTATGTCTATTCTGTACTTTATGGCTAAAATCTGCTTATAAGTGTGTCCACAGCATGTGTGTCATTCTGGGTCTGGGTTACCTCACCCATGATGATCTTTTCTAGTTCCATCCATGTGCCTGCAAAATTCATGATTTCCTTGTTTTTGATGGCTAAGTGGTATTCCATTGTGTAAATGTACTACAATATTTTTATGCATTCTTCAGTTAAGGGACATCTAAGTGGTTTCCAGATTCTGACTATTATGAATAAAACTCCTATAAACATAGTTGAGCATATGTCCTTGTTGTATGGTAAAGAATCTTTTGGGTCTATACCCAGAAGAGTTATAGCTGGATCTTGAGGGGGAGCTATTCTCAATTTTCTGAGAAACATCCAGATTGATTTCCACAGAAGGATGTAAGGGTCTAGAGATGCCAAGAGTTCCACAAGATCATTAGAGACAACTAATCAAGGCCCAGATGGGCTTGTGGAGACTAAATCACCAACTAAAGCCATGCATAGACTGGACCTAGGCTCCCTATACAGATGTAGGAGATAGGCAGCTAATCGGATACAGAGCTGAGTCTGACATGGACTCAAAATCAAAAACTTGATTTTGTTCAAGTTTGCACTCCCACCTTCAATAGAGGAGTGTTTTCCTTTTCCACATATTTTCCAGCCTGTGATGTCATTTGTGTTTTTGATCTTAGTGATTCTGAACTTTGTAAGATGTAGTCTCAGAGTCATTTTGATTTGCATTTCACTCATGACCAAGGATGTTGAGCATTTCTTTAAGTGCTTCTTGACCATTCAAGATTCTGTTGAAAAATTTCTGTTTAGTTCTGTATCTCGCTTTTTTCATTGCATCATTTTGTTTGCTTGTGGTTAATTTTTTGATTTCTTCATGTATTTTAGATACTAGCTGTTTGTCAGATGTAGGATTGGTAAATATCTTTTTCTTTATCTTATATTTTGTTTTATTGATAGTGTCGTTTGCCTGACAGAAGCTTTTCAGTTTCTAGGGTTCTCATCTATTAATTGTAGAACTTAGAGCCTGAGCTGTTGGTGTTCTGTTTTGTGCAGAGTGATTAAAAATGGATCTAGTTGCATTTCTCTACATGTAAATATCCAGTTAGACCAACACCATCTGTTGAAGATGCTTTCTTTTTCCATTGTATGGCTTTGGATCCTTTGTCAAAAATCCACTCTCCGTAGATATGTGGGTTTATTTTTAGGTCTTTGATTAGACTCTATTGATCAGTCTATTTCTATGCCAGTACCACATAGATTTTATTACTATTGCTCTGAAGTATAGCTTGAATTCAGGGATGGAGACACCTCCAGATGTTCTTTCATTACATAGGATTGTTTTCACAATTCTGGGGTTTTTGTTTTTGTTTTTCTGTATAAAGTTTATAATTGTTCTTTCAAAGTCTGACAATAATTGTGTTGGAATTTTGATGGGCAGTTCATTGAATATGTAGATTGCTTTTGGTAGGATGGCAAGAGAACCTGCTCCCCTTACTAGAGAACCCACTGAGAAACTGAGCAGCCAATGGGCTTCCTCTGAGCAGGGGGTCTAGGTCCTTTCCATGCATGGTCCTTTGATTCATCAGCCTTTTCAGGACCCCCCGAAACCAGATATTTTGACTCTGTTGGTCTCCTTGTCACACTCCTATTCCCTCCATGTCTTTCTATCTCCCACTTCTTCCATAAGCTTTCCTGAACTCTGCCCAAAGTTTGGCTATAAGTCACAGCATCTGTTTTAATACCCTGCTGGGTAGAGTCTTTCATAGGCCCTCTGTGCTAGGTTCCTGTCCTTTTCCTTTCTTCCTTTCTTCCTTTCTTCCTTTCTTCCTTTCTTCCTTTCTTCCTTTCTTCCTTTCTTCCTTTCTTCCTTCCTTCCTTCCTTCCTTTCTTCCTTTCTTTCTTCCTTCCTTCCTTCCTTCCTTCCTTCCTTCCTTCCTTTCTTTCTTTCTTTCTTTCTTTCTTTCTTTCTTTCTTCCTTTCTTCCTTTCTTTCTTTCTTTTTCTTTCTTCCTTCCTTCCTCCCTCCCTCCCTCCTTCCCTCCCTCCCTCCCTCCCTCCTTTCTTTCTTTCTTTCTTTCTTTCTTTCTTTCTTTCTTTCTTTCTTTCTTTCGTAGTAGTAGTAGTGGTGGCTCATGATTTTCATTTATTATAATCAATTTATTTATTTATTTATTTATTTATTTATTCACATTACTTCTCCATCAGAGGCCCTCCCTCCTATTCTTCTGGCCCCATACTCTTTCCCAGTTCTCCCCATCCCTCCCTCCCCTACTCCTCACATAAGGGAAGCATCCACACTACCAGCTCAGACTAACACATCAATTCACATCAGAACTTTGAGAATCTTCTTCTGTGGCCTTGCAAGGCAGTCCCACCAATGGAAAGTGATGAAAAGGCATGCAACAGAGTCTGTGTCAGAGACAGCCCACTCTCCCCCTTTTAGCACACCCACATGTTGGCCAAGCTACCCAACATCTACGTATGAGTAAGGAGCCCTAATATTTTTAACACTTTATGAAATGTAATGGCCAGTTTTCATTGACCCTCTTTAAAGTGTAAGCCGTGCAACACATACATAGCGTATTTTGTTTCAGATATTTAAAGTGAACATATATAATATTCATGTTACTAAAAAATCTAACACATTAATGAATTGATAGCTTAACAGACACATTTTTGAAAGTACTTGTTTACATACGAGTTTAAGAATACATGAAACTTTCTCTCTTACTATTCTCTTACATATAATAAATTATTATTGAGTAGCCCTCATTCCATAATTAGAATCAAACTTACTCATTCTACATAATGGTATCTTCACCACTTGTAGTAAATCAGTATAAAAATAAAACTTACTTTTCTTATAGGAATAGATCAGCACCTATAGTTATGACTTGGTTTAGATGAGTGTCCTGCATTACTAAATGAAGAAGGGAGTAAGTGAAGGATAGGGAAGGAAATAAGTCAAGAGTCTCTATTGTTAAGTTTCAAAAGCTGGACAAGACTTTTAAGACATAAGTACGTATATAGAAATAACTTAAAATTGTTATTGTTGAGAAAAAAATCATTACTTAAAAATGATAGATTTTGTTGAACTTTTGGCCAAATTTCATGGTTTTTTTTTTTTTTTTTTTTTTTTTGTTGTTGTTTGTTTGTTTTTTCTTTTTTTGGTATTTCAAGACAGTGTTTCTCTGTAGGCTTGGCTGTCTTGGATTCATTTGTAGACCATCTTGGTCTCAAACTCATAGAGATCTGCCTGCCTCTGCCTCCCCTAATGCTGGAATTACAAGCATGTGGCCAGGCCCACATTACTCTTCAAATTAATTATTTTGTAGCATCATGATTGTTTGTTTTATCTACCTTGTTCTGTTCATTATTAACAAGATTATCAGAAGGGTACTAGAATACAAGTACCATACAACATCCATGTTATATGAATCTGTCAGTGGCTTCTCAGCCCATTCAATCAAAACCTGAATCCCTTTCATTTGCCTGAAAAATCCTGTTATGATCTAATGTCTTTTTCCTTCATAAGCCAACACCTCTCTCTTTTCAAGTGTATGAGATTTGACCTTTTAAAATGACAAAATATATCACATACTTCGGTGTCTTTTCTATCGAGTCCCTGTGTCTACGACACGGTCTCTGATACCTAAATAGCAGTATTTTCTGTATTTTAGACACTTCTGACATGCTTCCAGTGAATTTTCATCTATCAGACAGACAACCCTAGGTTCATCTTCATTTCCTCTAAACCTTTTTATTCTTTCTATGATTTACTATCATTTTAGGTGTCTATACTTAACTGATGAGTTTTAATTTTCATGTCTTATTTCACCTAATAATATAAAGTTAGTAAAGACATAAAGGTTAGTCTATATGAGAAGTCTATGTCCCTGTCTTTTGCTATGTTCTGATATAAAGACATTCTTATAAATACATTTAAATAAATAAAGGATGGTAAAGAGAAAAATGTAGTCAATCTTTCCTGCAACCAAAGATTGTGAATTTAAAAACAAAGTTTTTAAGATAAATTTGTAACAAATTCAGTAATATATATATGCACTATATTTTTGCAAAATATAGTCCATATTGCATTGTTTTTTTTCTTAAATTGTATATGCATAATATATGATACATCTTCTTGAATATTTTGAGTCTTCTTAAAGAAATAAAAATGACAGTTAGGAATACTCAAAGTCCACCAACTTTTGTAGTTTTATTTATCTATTGAGAATCTTCTGCCCTGACTTACACCATAAAGAATTATTTCTCCTTTAACATTGTTCTTTACAGTAAATTCAATACTTATATAGTTGCATTGATATCTCATGATTTAGTAGGCACTATGAATTTAGAAATGAGCAAGGCAATATCTGTGTCATTGAAGCAGTTGAATCTAGGAAAATATTAATTTATAAAAAAACTGCTTTTTTTTTTTAAAGAAAATAGATTATTTGATAAGATGAATGTTTTTCTCCTCCTTTCCTCAGATACTTTCACTTTCATATAAAGAAAAACACTTCCTCCTCATCTCCCCAAAACCTTTCATCTCCAAATTAAGCATGCTAGTAGACAATGCTTTTTATAAAAAAAATTTTGTCAAGAGAGCTCTGTTCACATGTAGAAATTAACACCATAAACTGGAATTAAAGACCTGATTTATTTTTTTCTTCTACTTTTGTACCTAGTATGAATACAGCAAGAAGCTCCTAAACTAGAAAAAGTTTCTATAAAGTCTACTCTGGATTTACTAGTCTCCAGAACCACAAGAGGACAAGTTTCTGTTGTCATTTAATAAATTATTCATTCTGTAGTAACTTGTTATAGGAGCACACATAAAATATGTATACAGTTAGAAAAATGAAATTCAAATTTCTAAATGCAAGAAAACTATTTTCTGTGTTTTTCATTAAAATTTTTGTTTTTTATATTAATTACAGTCTATTCACTTTGTATCCCAGCTATCTTGTTTTAATAAAGCAAATTCACACAACTTTTTCAAGATGTTAGTAATCTCTATTTACAATGAATTTTCAAATTTTAAACTCTTATACATGGCATTAAAAGAGGAGGATAAATATACCTATGTGAGCAATATTCAATACAGTTTTTAAAAGCACCCAAAAATGGAATTTTTAATTTTTTGATAAATATTTTTATTAATTCTGTGAAATTTTTATACTATACATTTTGAGTATAGTCTTCCTCAGCTTTTCCTCTTATCTACTCCCACATTCACCCTCACTTCTTTATGACACCAAGTTGGTATCCTTTTTAAAAATTATGACTCATTGATTCTGATTTGTAGTGTCTATATACTTCTGTATATGATGGCATTCAAAAGAGTTTGGCTTATCTATCAGAAGCTAAAGCTTTAACTAAAACTCACTATTACTCTCTCCGAAGCCATCAACTATCTATAGGTCCCCAAGTAGATAGGAATGGAGGCTGGCGATTCCATTCTAATCCATGACAAAATGCTGACAGTAATGATCTTGTATGGATATTGTACAGATAGCTACAGCTACTGTGCATTTATGAGTGGAGAGATAATTTTGCTTTCTTTCTCCCTCATCTTTTTTCTTAAAATCTTTTTTTCAACACCTCTTTATCAATGCTTCCTGAGAAATGTGAAAGGGAAATATACACATTTCCTATTTGTAGTTGACGACTCCATAGTCACTTATTCTCTAAACCTTGACCAGGTGTGAGTTTCTGGATAAACCACTATTATAACTCTTACTTAATATTTTATAAGGATTTTGTTTAACAGTGTATCAAAATAGTTTGTTGTAAATAAAAAAAAATCACAAAAGGAAACACGTTTTAAAATTTCCAGGAAAAGGATCCAAAAATTATAAAATCTATAAAAATATTGTAAGCTACACTAGAGAAAATTCTCTGTTTATTCTGAGAAATTATCTTGCCTGGAGTGATGTAAAGAAAGCAATACAGTAGCTGGGAGTGGTGGCTCACACCTTTAATCTCAGCAGGAAAGGAGATAGAGGCAGGCAGAGCACTGTGAAATTGCTGTAATATCTGAAGAGAGTGATCTAGGTATCACAGAATCTTATTGGTCCTACAAGTATATTTGAGCACATTATAAAAAATTAATGAAATCGCTTTCTTATACTAGGCAATATAAAACATTGATAAATTTCAAAAGTTAAAGTTTTTAAATTATTTTACTGGAGTATAAGAAGTTGATACAAGGACATGCTCTAAAGTGAGCTTATTTCTTGGGTTGCTCTACACATAATGGCTTTCTCCTATGGAAGCTCTATGCTTTAAGTCAACAGTGCTTAGCTTGAAAAGTTTCTCTCACAGCCCTTAAAGCCTGCACACAGTAGACTCTTAACAGCAAAGCTAGTAAATCCCATAAGATAATGTGTTAATGGTCCACTGCCTCCCTTGAGGTCATGAAATAGGGGCAAGAAAAGGAAGACTTCTGTACTTCTCCAAACTTACTAAAATGAACAATGGAGGTCTATGGCACCATTTCATTCTAGCTATAGGTGACAAAGATGTTATGGTAGGAAACCCAAATGTTGAAATCAGAATGGCTGATAAGCTAGGGTCAGATGGAAGGGGAGGAGGATCTCCCCTATAATTGGACTTAGAGAGGGGCAGGGAGGAGACAAGGGAGGGAGGGTGTGATTGGGAAGGAATGAGGGAGGGGGCTACAGCCTGGACACAAATAAACTGTAATTAACATAAAAAAATAAAAAATTATATCAAAAAATAAAAAAAGAAGTTGATACAATCAAATCTTTATATATGCTGTGAAATTTTCTTGGTAATGAAATATTATTAAAATGTTTTATTTATTGTTCGCATATTTATACTAAAATATCTATATTTCTATTTTAGATTTTGTCTACAACCATATCCAGATGACATGTAATATTGCATGAAACATATTTCCTTAGCACGTGATCAACCAGATAAAAGACATTAAACAAATAACTGAAAATAATGGTGATCAGATAGGATACAAGGAATTGTTTCAGTCTTCTTGTATCTGTTGAGGCTTGCTTTGTGACCAACTATGTTGTCTATTTTGGAGAAGGTTCCATGAGGTGCTGAGAAGGTAAATTCTTTTGAGTTTGGGTGAAAGGTTCTGTAGATGTCCATGAGGTCCATTTGATTCATGACCTCTGTCAGAGTTATTGTTTCTTTGTTTAATTTCTGTTTTGTTGACCTGTCCTTTGTTGAGAGTAGGGTGTTGAAGTCTCCCACTATTAATGTGTGGGGGGTCTATGTGTGGTTTAAGATTTATTAAAGTTTATTTTACAAATGGGGGTGCCCTTGCATTTGGGGCATAGATGTTCAGGGTTGTGATATCTTCCTGGTAGATTTTTCCTTTGATGAGAATGAAATGTTCTCTATCTCTTTTGATT
This sequence comes from Meriones unguiculatus, assembly GCF_030254825.1. Classification (NCBI taxonomy): domain Eukaryota; kingdom Metazoa; phylum Chordata; class Mammalia; order Rodentia; family Muridae; genus Meriones; species Meriones unguiculatus. Next base: position 92,899,816 of record NC_083357.1, on the reverse strand, counting down.
GATTTTGGTTGAAAATCTACTTTATTAGATATTAGAATGGCTACTCCTGCTTGCTTCTTGGGTCCATTTGCTTGGAAAACCATCTTCCAGCCCTTTACTCTCAGGTAATGTCTATCTTTGTGATTAGGGTGTGTTTCTTGTATGCAACAGATTGTTGGGTCTTGTTTACGCATCCATTTTGTTAGTCTGTGTCTTTTTATTGGAGAATTGAGTCCATTGATATTGAGGAGATTAATGACCGTGGCTGTTAGATCCTTTGATATTGATGTTGGCCATGATAGTGTGTTTGTGTGTTAGGCAACCACGCAGCCACTCCTGAAGAGACCTAATTGACTAGGATCAGAAGGAAGGAAAAGAAGTCCTCCCTTATCAGTGGACTTGGGGAGGGGCATACATGCAGAGGGTGGAGGAAGGGAGGGATTGGGATGGGAGGAGGGAGAAAACCACAGGGGTGATACAAAGTGAATAAATGTAATTAATAAAGAAAATAATGAATTTCCATAAATTACCTTAAACCTTCTGCACAATTTCATGGGAACTAGGTAGCCACAAAGCCTGGAGTTTTACACAAAGCTGTCATTAAATGTTACTTTGAATTCATGCATTTATGCCATTCATTTACTAATTTGCATGAGGAGTCTTCACTTATATGTTTAATGTTAGGAAACTCAAGAAAACCAGAGAGACAGTGGATACAAAGTGCCCCTGAAGAGCAAATAACATCTACACATGTTTATTAGGAAGCTACTTAATTACTACTTAACTCTAAGCCACACTGATGCTATGATGAAATTTAACATACCCTAATTATTATCATCTGATATTATGATTGTTTTAACAGATAGAAGTTCTTGCCATTACACATAAGATAATTGAAGTTTGCTGCTATGTAACACTATTTCAAACATGTTTAAGAAGGTACATTACAATATTATCTTGGTTCAGCTTAAGTATCCTGTACTTTGAATCCTTTTTTTCTGTTATTTACCATCTGGAATAACTTAGTTGTTTCTATCAATACATACATTTCATTCAATTTAAATAACAAAGAAACTATAAGGCCCTTCTGAAAACAAAGTGCTCTGGTGGAGCAGTAGCAGCACACAAGTTTTTTGGGAGGGAAGCAGAGGCAGGCAGATTTCTGGGAGTCAAAGATCAGCCTGGTCTAGAGAATGAGATTTAGGACAGCCAGGGCTACACAGTGAAACTCTGTCTCAAAAAGCAAACAAACAACACAAAAGAAACAGACAAGAATTTTCAAACTTGATTATATGTTAAAATGTATTCTTGTGTATTATTTAAAACAACTTGATAAGTATTATAGAATGACTGTCAAAAACATCAAGGAAAATCAGAATAGCTGTTCTTAGTTAAGGATTATTGTACTGATTTTGTTCTGAAAATAATTAGAAAAAGTAAGAAATTTTAGCCAAGAAAGGTCTTGGATCCAAATCTAAGAATTTTTCAATTGTTATAATTAACAACAGAGCTGGATTTAATTGCTGTGTGAGCAGTTTAACATCTGATGGCTGTGGGAACTGGTGACGCTTTTTCTGTAATTTGGTTTGAATTATGGGACAACTATGACAACCATATGGATACTCATTTAAAAGACCTTGATTGACTGATGTAAGTTTAATTTTAGTCAACAACAGTGTTAGAATGTATGAATCACTTTGTCTTTAAAATAATCTGTAGTGTTATAGCTGGAATTCTTAAACACGATTGTACTACACGGGTGTTCTCTGTAAGATTGCTTGTCTTAAATCTTAGTTCAATTGACTCACAGTCAATTATAAATTAGGATAAGCTAAACAATTTTCTTGTGTGAATACTCCCAACAGGCTGCAAGGAGCCCATTTCTTTCATCTTTATTGCTGCTGTCAATGGATCTGGTATGTGGTAATTTGATTTTGAACAGTGGATAAATAAATAGTGCAATATTTAAGAAGATATTTTTGAAAGGTTTTATTTATTATGAAAAGAACAGTCCAATTTTTGGCGCTTTCTTTTTTTTTAAATTTACTTATTTTTTTTATTCACTTTACGTCCTGGCTATAACCCCATTCCTCCTCTCCTCTGAATCTCACTCTCCCTCAGTTCTCTCTTCTCTCACCCCTATTCTTCAGTAAAGAGGAGTTCCTTTTCCCATCCATCCCAGATCATCAATTTCTGATCATAGTACTGAGCCTGTCCTCTTCCCCTATGCCCTTTCAAGTCAGTCCAGGCAGGGAAAGTGATAAAAAATCAGGCAAGTGAGTCTGTGGCTGATTCAGTTCCCATTTTTCTTACTTGAGGACCTACATGAAGTCTAAACTTCCCATCTGCTACATCTTTGTAGGGGGCATAGGTCCTGCTCATGCATGGTCCTGGATTGATGCTTCTATCATAGCAAGCCCATCTGGGCCCTGGTTAGTTGGCTCTGTTGTTTTCTTGTAGAGTTCATGTCACCTCCAGGACCTTTTCTCTTTCCTCCCATTTTTTCATAAGACTAACGATTCATTGCTCCATTTTTGTCTGTGAGACTCTGAGTGAGGTAACCCAGATTCAGAAAGACACACATGGTATGTGCTCACTTATAAGGGGATTTTAGCCATTTAGTACAGGATAAGCATACTGCCAAGGCATAAAACCAAAGAAAATAAATAACAAGGAGGACCTAAGGGAGGACTTATAAATCTGACTTGGAAAGGGAGACAGAGTAGACAGAGGTAGTGCTTGAAGGGAGGGAAGCAAGTATGAGACAGGGTGTAGAAAGTTAAGAGTGGGGAGATAGCACCTGGGAAGAGAGAGGGACAGAAGAGAAGGCCTGTAGAGAAAAGAGAAACTGAGGGGAGCGGTATCTCTGTGATAAGCTGGAGACCTAAGTCATGGTAGGATCCTGGGAAGATAATGAGGAGGATTCAAGCAGAGGTTCCTGGTAGCAGGGGCCACTGAGAGTTGAAGAGGAAACCCTCAAACTAGACTGGACTCCTAGTAGAGGGAGGGAAACAGGAACTCACCAACAAAATTTGAACCCAAATTTACCCTGCCTACAAGATGTGCAGTGATAAAAGGAATAACCAACCAATGCCTGGCACAACCAAAGCTCCACTATATGGGAGAATGCCAACCCCATACTATGAATGATACTCTGCTAAGCTTGGAGACAGAAGCCTGTCAGAATTGTTCTCTGAGAGACTTTCCCCAAGCAAATTCTTTATTCTTCTTTCTCCTCATTTGCTTCCACATGCCTTCCCTAAATCCTTGCTTCCTTCCCTCTCTCTCACCATGGTCCCTCTCTTCTTTCTTTCTTTCTTTCTTTCTTTCTTTCTTTCTTTCTTTCTTTCTTTCTTTCTTTCTCTTTCTTTCTCCTTCCTTCCTTCCTTCCTTCCTTCCTTCCTTCCTCCATCCCTCCCTTGCTCCCTTTTCTTCCATTTTCCTTCTTTATGTCTCATAAGTTCATGAAATAAAATAAAATTGACATGTGTGCCTGTCGTTTTATTTTAACCTGACTTCATAACGTTTTTACTTTATAAGGCCTAATCTTTGGATTTGGTAATTCATATTAATGATGTTTATAAGTTTTCTTTTGAAGGTAATTATTTCAGACATATCCAGATGGTCTGTGGTTTATTTCTGAAGCATAAACTCTTACCATCATGTAGCCCTTTGTCTGGGAGAAAACTTCAAGCCTGAGATACAGCCTAGGGAGAATGTTTCCTGGACAAACAAAGCCACAATAACAGGGAAGTGGGGAAGGTCTCTGACACAAGGGCTGGAGAGACAGTTCAAGCTTTGTTTGCTTTGCCATCTCAAGCAGCTAGCTAAAAAATATATAAACAGTAATGACAAAAATGAAAATTGTTCCTTCTTCAGCCCATAGTTTTGTGTAGCTGTTCACCATTACCGTCTTTTCCATTTCCTTTGAGGTCCATGGCAATGGGCCCTGGAAATATTCGCCAACCATTACAATTTGACTTGATTTCATGAAAAAAAAATTATTTTGTAATTTTTAATTTTGTATTTAGTAATTCATGTTATGGTGTTTACATATCTTCTTTAGAAGGATGATTATTTAAAACATATAGTATATTCAGATCAGAACAATTTAAAAGTAGTTATATTACTAGTAAGCAGTGACAAGGTTTTAAAAATAGTGAACATTACTGTGAGCCTCCCACAATAGTGTTACTGGAGGATAATCAGCCTATAATAATCATCTGCTATGTATGAAAACTTTCTAAATTCATTTTCAAAAATATTAAGATTCAATTCTACACAACATTTATATCACACAAAACACTCATTTATAAAGAGATAAAATTTAAACTGTGGAGACAAATGTTAGAATTTCAGAGAAAAGTAGGAATATAAAATGGAATATCTTATTTAAAAAATGAAATTTATATTCCAGTGTGTTTTGGCATTAATCACTGAAGAATATACAAAATATACCGAAAAAGTAGAATTGTCTACATAATTTGATGTAATAAAATCAAGTTAGAATATCTACTGGGTAACACTTTACACAGAAATCAATTAACTTGAATAAAATTCAAATTTCTACATTATTTCTGATGTTAGTTTCTCTGCTCTTTGTAATATGTGGTTTCATATGTGTTTTTTTCATTAAGGGAAATTATTGATTACTTCTTGGAGAAAAAATGATCTATCTGTTAATCATTGTTTGCTTTAAAGAGTCTTTGTCTCTGTTTTTTTTTTTTTTAATCACTGTATAGTGAAAGAAAAATCCAAATACAAGGGATTTCAGTCCAGCTGTCCTGAAATAAATAAATATTTAGATGAACAATGGAGTTTTTCTTTCTTTCATTGAAAGTGTGGCCTTTGTGATCTTAATATTTTACTTCATTAGGACGTTCGATTCTATCTAAGATTTCCAGTTTTGCCTTGATTTTCCCTTAAGTCTGTCGCTCAGCAATGGGGTAAGAGAACAGTGATCCAGTTCTACTGTAGTGTTTGATCTCTATGCCTTGTTGGAAGTTACTGAGCCAATGAATTACAAGGCACAATAAAGAGTGAACACGCAGCTTTCCTGACACTCTAGCCTTGATTAAAGGATACGGGGCTCAATTTAAGGACTCATAAAGAAAAGTAGAAGACATTTTTAATATTTTTATGGAAAAGAACCGCAGTCCCACCCTTCTGAAGGAAAATCCACAGCTCCCCTTCCTAGGCATCCTTTTTACAGCGTAGTAGCCTTGGGATGTGCTGTTTATTGTTCACACTCTTCTGTGCATTCTGTACCACCTTTACCTAAAAGAAGTTATGCAGTCAAATGTTCTGTTATCATTTCATTCCTTTTGTTGTTGTTGTTTTGTACCCCAGTTTTGCTTCTGAAGCTCCCAGAAAATACTGATTTTGCCAAGCCTGTGGCTTATATTCAATCCATCTTCAAATTTTTGCAGTGAGTCTCTGGTCCCCGGAGGTGAGACAATGTCTGGGTACATTAATAGCACAGCCAAGACGTAAGTGCCAGGAGGATGGCATCATCACACTTCGATGACAGCATCCCTGCCTTTTTCTGTTTCTCACTACAGAAGAACGGAAGGCTAGAGGTTAAAGGATGCTGCTTATTAAATAATTCAAGCCATTAACCTGCAACCTGCACACCGCGGCGGACTATTAAGTTTACACTGCCATGATTCATGTTTGGTGTTTACTGATGCTAAAGCATTTTGCCTGTTTGCTTTACTTTTATTGCTATACAGTAATGTAGAGAGGAAGGAGGGTGAAAAAAGGTGACAGGGCTTACGCAAGGGGACAATAAGAGCAGTAGACTCACTTGCATAAAGAAGATTGAAGTCTTCCCTCCCTCCCTCCATCTCTCGGTATAGGCCCCAGTGCACATCTGCGTCACTTAGAGGGGAGGGGGAGGAGGCGCTGAGGCAGAGAGAAAATCAGACTGTGAGGACCTTGACAGCTTTCCAGGGCGGGCTTTGCTTTAGAAGCTCTAGGTTTTTCCTGGGATATTTATTTTTCTCCTTTACAAACTGACTATATAAAATCGCTCTCTTTCGCATCCCAGAAAGCATTTGACTGTCCTTTGGACACCTGGCAATCTATTAGAGCATTCTCCCAGAGGACAGGGACAGGGGAGCAGGTGCACGGAACCGGCTTGGGGGTGGGGGCGCACTACTTCTGACTTGAGGCTCTTTTTCTCTCTGCACCCATCAAGCACGGAACTCCCGAGCTGCGAAGACAGGAGATCTGACTAGCTTCCAAACCACAGCTCTGCAAGGAGTGTGTATCAGTGAGGTGGATTCAGCTGCCGCCACCTCTGGAGCTGGGGAGAGCTCAGCCCTCCCTCCCTTTCTTTTGCATTTCCAGCTTCTCTTCCCTCTGGGTGGTCACCAGGGGGTCCCCGCAAGCTGCTTGTGGATTCTAAACCCCTCGTGTCCCAGGACTTCCTCTGTTCTAGACCACAGGTTTCCAAAAGCCCCGGTCCTGGGTAAGCGACCCGGACTGAGCCGCGCGGCTCTGCAGCGCGCTCAAGGTGCTGGTGTAGTCGTCTGGCAAGGCGCGCAGCCCGCTTGGCCACCTTTGGCACTCCGTGTACACGGGGCGAATCCTGTCTCCTCCTCTGTCTTCAGAAGCCACTGACCTCCCCAGTCCGATCTCCAGGTTACTGGTGTGTGAGCTGCAGTCTCTAGGCCCTCGGTGCATAAAGCATGTCCGGCTCCGGGCGAAAAGATTTCGATGTGAAGCACATCCTGCGACTCCACTGGAAACTCTTCAGCCATCCTTCGCCGGCCTCCGGTAGCCCAGCGGGGGGCAGCTGCCTGCAACAGGACAGTGGAGGAGGCAGCTTCGAGCACTGGGGACCTAGCCAGAGTCGGCTGCTCAAAAGCCAGGAAAAGGGCAGTGTGAGCGCTTTTTGGAAAAAACCGTCCTCCTCCTCTTCATCATCATCCTCATCGTCCACTTCGTCCTCTCCCTTCAATCCGCTGAATGGCACCTTGCTACCAGTTGCCACGAGGCTGCAGCAAGGGGTTCCTAGGCAGGGCACCCAGCAGCCCGCCAGGACTCTTTTCTACGTGGAGTCCCTAGAGGAGGAGGTGGTGACAGACATGGACTTTCCTGGACCACAGGACAAAGGATTGGCCTTGAAGGAGCTCCACGCGGAGCCTGCCAGCTCCATCCAGGCAACAGGTGAAGGATGTGGACACAGGTACAGTAAGTTCCGTCTGAGCAGGTGTCAGAGTAGCTCCAGGTTGCCAGTCATCCCGTGTTCTCTCCCCAGGTTAGAAAGATGTCGGATGAAAGTTTGAGCTTGATGCCAGCCCGGTTTTATTACCCAAGTTGAAATCTCATTAAAACTTTGCTCATTAACTTCCGTTGGCTCATACATACACTCTTTTAGCAAGTTCTTAGAGTTACAACTATCAAGTGAATGTGCATACATTTGGGGGAGCCATCAAGTTGAAAGGTTCTCATATTTCATAGATTATAGAGTCCTTCCATCACCTTTTGCCATTCGATTCTAAGTCTTTCCATTATCTGCTGTGGGGGAAGTCAGTTTTGAGCAGCATCACAACGCACTTCTTGTACTCCCCCAGGGAGTGACTGATCCCTTTGCTTGGCTCTGAGGAATAAGGAGGTGAAAAACAGAACCGGAACACTGTCAGCTCTGTCCCTCTTCACAGCCACTGTGACCTTATCCCAACTACCATCCTTTCCCTAGTACTACTTTCTGCTCACTTTGCCTCTGTCCATGTAAGTTATAGAATTAAACTCCGTGGATGACAGTCATCTGCAGCTATCGTGATTTCTTTCGGCTCAGTGTAAAACTGTGCATACAAAATACTGAAGTAACATTTATTCCCAGTTTATTTCAAGGGTGGGTGACACTTTGCATGGAGTTCTGCTACACTGATGATACAGAAAATCCTTGGAATACAAGCAACTCTTGGATTTTAGTTTTTAGGATACTGAGTCATTATTATTCTAAATACATAATTTTTCCTTTGAGCATATGAAAGGATTTGCATATAGATTCTATGATATCAGAATACATTATAGAAGAAGAAATAGAGTTGAAATTCTAAAAAATGTTAATGAATATGCAAAAAGGTTGAATTATCTCTAAAATTAGAAAAGAAAAAAATATTTTTTATTTAAGTATGTCATTTTTCATGAACTATATTAAGCTAGGAAAATATATAAAATAAAATGTTAGATATAATTGATCTTTACCTTGGCAAATGGATAAGTTACCATTACCTTTAAATTTTTTTTAGTCTTGAATTTAAGTCTTGAATTTGAATTTCAAGAGCCTTGAACATATTCTATTCATACATTAAGATGATGAATATAATGTAAGGTCATTGTTTATAGAAGAAAAATTAATTTTTAATGTTAAAGAATGTCAAGAGTTTTCCACATTATGAGGCCTAAATCTAAGTTTTTCTATTATTCACTGAAGTAAAAAAGTTGACTAAAATTATAAAAACAGATTCCATAAATATCATGAAGCTGTCAGACTTCACCTATTCGCTAGGTACTTAGGATGTGTAAGTATTTAAATTTTGCTGGTTTTTGAGTAAACACAAAACTTTAAGGGGTGGACAATTTCTGATTAAAGATTTACCAGTCCTCTTTATTTTAAAGGAAAAAAAATTCTTGAAATGTATATTTTCATTTTTTTATTCATTAGTTAATTTTATACATAAATACAGATATTTAGATCATATATATAATCTCCACTGAAACTCCTCCCAGACACCTACAGAAATCCAATTCCTTCTCCCTTTAAAAAAATATACAGTTCTTACTCAAATAGCTCAGAAAATAGTACACTGAGTACCAAATACACACAAATATGTACAATTTTCAAATCAACTAGAAAGAGCTGACATTTTCATGAATTGCATTCTTTTATATAAAAAACACCTTTGTCTTATAAAATTTTAATGATTAAAGCAGTTTGGATATCAGCCTTTTATAAAAACTTTACTCAAGTTTTTATAAAGAATTAGCAAATACAAAAGGAAAACTAAGACAATAGGTTATAATTAAGTTTAAAATTTGAAACTGATAACCAATAACATAGCTAAGAATAATCTGTCAAGTTTACTTTTGAAAATATCTCATTTGTTTTCATTACAGTAAGTTCTAAGTGGCAGGAATTCTGAAAATAATGCAATTGTCAACCAACATTTTCTTTACTATTGGAATCAGAGTATCATGAAATTTTGCATGTTGAATATGCTAGGAATAAACTCAAATTTCTTTTAAAATTTCTTACCGAATTTTTAAACAATGCAGATTAATGTGACAGTCTTTCTAGCCACTCCTGAGAACATGTTTGTATCTTTTTATAGTTTTACAGAACATTGACTCAGTGTTCATGACTGATTGAAAAGCACATAGTAAATGTGGCAATTAGTCATTCTCAATGCACGATATTTTAATATCTAATAAGAGTAGGGCTCATTGCCCAAGAGATATAGGTCTTCTGAAGTAAAATGCTGAGAAAAAAAACCTTTATTCTAACTTAGAACTTTATTCTATTTAATTGGAAATGCAGATTTAACATGTAGGAAAGCTGCATAATATTCATAATGATGAATTACTACACAAACTAAGCAACACATGCTGATTTTTCTTGTTTACATCACTAAAATATGAAAACTGCAATGCAAAGTTAATGCTTAATACATTTTTTTCATCAACTCTGCATTATAAAATTGATCTCTACCATAAAGCAAAGATGAGCCTCTTCTAAGATATTTTCTTAAAACTTTTTCTTTTCTTTCCTTTTTGCTTGGTCTGGAACCACATATAAACATTATTTTACATGAGGTTTGGATCCTCATTTGATTAAAGTTGTGTTTTAGAACTGCAAAGGAGAGCATTCAGAATAAAGCTACTCTTAGCTTTCAAATACTGGAAGGTTCAAATCTTCATGGACTTGGAACAAAAAAAAAAAAAATCCATGACAGACATAAACCAACTTATTGCTAAAATACTGCCATCTCAGTACCTAATCCTTTATACCATAGTAAATAAGGCTCAGTCCTCCACTCTCTTGTTCACATCCCTCATGATACTGTTACTTAAGCAGATGATTCATATTAATATTCACTTATTTACATATATCTACATCCAAACAGTTAAACTATATAATTCCATACATATATTTCCAAAATTCCACTCATGTAAAAGGACAGAAACAATATAGCTTCACATTTGTGTTTATAGCATCCGTGTAATACTTGATATTACAGAGTTCATACAATATCAATATACACACCATAGATTTTATTGATCATAGTAAAAAAAAAAAAAAAAAAACCTTCCCATGTTATACCTGTTAACGCTTTCTTCTTGAAGATACTGAGATTAGAGTCATCTGTCTCCACTTTTTCAGCAACCTTCCATAAACGAAGATTCCACAGGTCTAACTCAACACTTAAATCTCCCATGACCTCTAGTCTCATATGATCACCTTTCTGACATCTAGGGTGAATGAAGCAAAGAAAATATAAATGTAATGTATACAGAATTTAATTAAGCTCCCCTTTATCTAATTTATTTTTTTCTCCATCATAGGAGCTCTTCATGCATTACCAAGAAAGAAAGAAATCGAAGCCCATATTTATCACTATCAGCATTCTCACTATTTCACAATTTCTCAAAGATTAACTGTTTTTCCTTAGAAATTTTCCTTTCTGGCCATCGTTTTTCAATCTCCAACATTTGTTCCTATTGTAAGTTAATATCATCTTCAACTAAATGGTCTTCTGGGTTATCTCACTTTTAATCTTTCATTATATAATCTATTAATTCATAAAAATGAAATCAATGAAAGTGATAAAATTAAGGTTGATCATTTTTTCAAGTTTCTTGATCTGCTACTTTTTTTCCTTCCAAGAATTCTACTGATACATAACTAATTCAATGAATTGCTGATCAAATCCATATCATAAAATGTTCATTCATCGAGGTGTTCATGAAAAAAATACAATTCTTAACTTGTAAGAGGATAAGAGATAGTTTATTATGGAGCCAATTATGAGTGATAGTGTCTTGGGAACAAGGATTTATGTCACCCTAAGTTCTATGTTCCAATGTGAAGGCAGTTTCATGAACTTTTTATAGTAACTGAAAAATTCAGGCCTTTACAGCCATTGAAGCAGGACATTCTCCCCAAGCATGGTTGGATACCATAAAAAGCTAAAATGATACGCTCAGGATGCGAGGCTAAGCACTGCACTCAGGGTCAGCCGCTTTGGACCCAGAGAAGAGCATGTCTGATTGCATGCGGGTTGATGCCCCAGGTCCCGCCTCTGAGAAAAAGGTATCGGACGGTCTGATGCTCTTTGGGTGGATGACACCTAAATGAACATCTGTACAAAGTCCCAATTTATTTCTAATATCAGAGATCAGACCTCTACTCTTGACTGATGCGTCTAAAATAAAAAGGGGGAACTGTAGAGAGCTGCGGAATGCTATGCCTTAAAGATGGAGCTGGTTTCCGCCTTCCACCTTCCCGATGGTGAGTGCTCTCTGTCAGGAACAACTCCACATTTGGCTAAGGCCGAGGATCTGGCTTGCTTCCATGTATGTGGACCTATCTGCATTGCCCCCGTGGCACGCCTGGGTTGGCTACCCAGAGGCTATTTAAGCTGTGGGCTGGCTTTCCCCGGGGTCCGAGGATTGTTCAATGTTCCTGAATAAACTGCATTGAAAAAAAAAAAAAACAAAAAAAAAAACCAACAAAAAAAAAAAACACAAAGTAGTAAAATCCAGGTACTTCAAAATTTATTAGTCAAACATCAAGTAGATAGTGATAGCAAAGGAGAGCAATCCCACTAACATCTGATGACTCTTAGCCTTTCCTTTGGTGAAAACCAGGGGTTAGTTAAGTCAATACATTCCAAAATCTTTTATCTGTTAGTCACAGTGTGTTTGGTCTGACAGAGAATGGGAAAATAATGGCTATTTAGATCTTTAGTTAGCCTATGATACAGTGTAATTACTTTCTGGACCTGCAACAATAAGATCTAGTCACATTCACTGCAGTTTAATCTGTCTTTAGCCTTTTCAGGTACAGCTTCTCCCAGGAATTCTGATTTATAGAAGGATCTACGATAGCTAGATACCTATGGTAGGAATGGTTCACTATCCATATGCAATCTGTACATCATTTCTGGCATTTGCCATTGACCTCTGACTATCACATCCAGTGTCCTTCTATATAAATGATGAGTGCATTGGCTTCACAAACTTATTTTTTCTCCTGTGGTGGTGGTTTTTGCTCAACCAGCAAAAACCCACATTTAGTTTTCTTCACCGATGAATGTTTCTTCGTCGATGAAACCTGTCTACTTTTCTCAGAGAAATTCTTCTTCTAACAAAATAACATTGTATGTTTTCTGTTTTAGAGTAAGTGTATGTTACTTTTCTCATCAGTTTGTATGGAAGATCATAATACATGTTAATGGCTGTGTTGATTGTATTGTGTGTTTCTAATTGAAAATTCTAAGTGGAGAGGCTGTTTCAAGTTGACACATCTCTTTGCTTCTACTTTCGAACATGTCCATAAATGATATGGAATAATGAATAGTTTCATGATCACTTTGGGTGACACTAAGAACTTGGCTATTAAAAGACTAACTGCAGAAATTTGGTTCTGTGTAAATATAAAATGGTAACACCCTATGATCTTGGTGCAATTATTTAAATCTTTGGTATTAGAAAACACACAATTATTGTTGATATGTGATTTCTTAAGTGTTTTTTTAACTTTTCTATGATCAATTTGATAAGAGTATAAGCTAAAGTAGTTTTAGATGGTAAAAGTTTCATAGAAAATGTGCTTCTGAAGGTTGAAAATATTTTTAACTTATTCTTTGAAATTTTATATGTGTTTGCAATATATTTTGATCATAAAAAAACCCAATTTCCTTCCTGTAATTGCCTCTTCTGAATCTTCCCAAACTCTTCTCTTTTCCATTTTGTGTCTTATTTATCTTGCAATATCATCCTAGTATATCAAATTAGTGCTTCCCAAATATGGACATAGCTGTTAGCTCATCCAATGGAGTATAAAAAAACCGACCAGTGACCACTAACCTAAACAAAAATGTCTATCCATCCCCCTGTTTTCAGTACTTGCTAATCCAGCCTCCTCTAGAGATGGGGACCCCTGAGACATCCTCCATCTTGCTGGAGTTTTGATTTGGTTCATCTTTTCCAGATCTTGTATTTGTCAGCAAAGCTGCTATAGTTTCATGAGTACAATGGATAATCTGTCATGTCTTCAACTGTCACGTTTCACAGTATTACTCACAATCTTCCACCTCTCAATTTGTTTTTTTGCAACCCCTTTCTGAGATGCTCTTTGAGCCCCATAAGAGGATTTAGGGTTGAATACAAGAGTCACCTATTTGCATCATTTTATCCAGTTATGAGTCTCTGAATTAGCCACTACCGACTACAGAAAATAAATCAATCTTCTCTGATAATGGCTGACAGCAGTTCAGACTTATGCATATGAGCATAAATATTTAGAGGACTGTTTAACAACATGACCATTTAGGAAACTAACAATACTAGGTTGAATTTTACTTCATCTGACACAGAAGTGTGACAATGTTACTTAGGCACAAATTCCTTCCTGTGTAGCAGACTTCAGGTTATTTCAGAGAGTTGTTTTATGGCCTATAACTTCCATGCCACTATTGTATCAGTGAATACATCTTGTCTGGAAGATCAGACCCACAGCATACATGATCCATTCAGTAATTAATAAATGCATCCACATCTCTCCCACACCACTAGTTTGCATAGAACTTTTTGACACTATAAAAGTTAGCTATCAGAAAGAGTAGCCCCTGGGTTTGTACTCAGGAGGAATAATTAATTCCTGGCCAGCAAAAATTGATTTTCTACATCCTGTGCAGCCAAAGTGTGTGGTGACTTCAGAAACAAGATCATATCTCTCAGTTACTGTATATAACCAAAAGTCAAGGTAACAGCAAATGTTGCTTTTCAATTCTGTGTGCAATGCACTACACTCTTAGTTATTTTTCTACTGCCCTTACAATACAGCATGACCATGGCAATTATAAAAGAGAACATTTAATTGGGCCTATAGTTTTGAGGTATTAGAGTCCATGATCATAGGGTGACAGTGTTGTAGAAGGAATTGTTATGGGGACCCCACTGGAGACGACTCAAACACAGTTTACTTGTAATTGAAAGTCCTACTCCAACCTGCCCTGACTATGCTCAGATAGTCAGATCTAAGTGTAGCACTGAGTGTCCAGAGCACACTGTTTTGAAGGTAGAAACCATGTTCTGGCATCTTGACATGCAGCTAAGTTGAGGGAGGTCTTTGCTTAAGCAAGCAAGTTAACAGATGTGAAGATCAGCAGTTCGCTGGAGGAAGTTCTGCACAAGCAGGCAGTTTAACAAAACCTCACTTAATCAGTTAAGGTATCTTGACCTTGATTTCTTAGAATAAGTTGGGTAATTTTCCACAGGACTCTCCATCAAGGAGATCAAACTCTAAACCTTAAATGGATCTCTGAACTCTTTTGCCCTGTCACATTCTTACTGAACATGAGTAAAATTTTGACTCATCCCATACTAAGAAGAGCATAGTTGGTCCTAAAGACCAATAGCTTAACTGAGTTAATTTTCTTTTTGATGTAGTTGATCATGCAGTTGAGGATACAACAACAAAAATACAAAATAAACAGAAAACAAGGCCCTTTAAATCAACATGATTAAACCTCAAATGAACTCACATAGACCAAGGAAGCATAAACAGACCTATACCAGATCCTCTTTATTTATACCATGACCTCCAGTCTAGTGTTTTTATGTACTCCAGAACGCAAGAATTAGTGGGTTTCTTATTCTTGTATCTTTTTTTGGGGGGATTTATCCTTCTGTTGTTTTCCCAATTCAGATGTGTTCGTTTTATTTTACTTTATTACATTTTATTTTATTCATTTTGAAATATTTTTTTTAGTTTTATTGAAAATAGAGTATTAACAAAATGAATTGAAAAGAAAATAGATTCTTTTATCAAACAATAAATCCTGATCATACTTCCCTCCCCCTCTGCAACCCCAAGTTCTTCCCCATCTCTTCTCCCTTCCGGATTCACCTGATATTTGGCTCTCATTGAAAAATAACAGGGTTTTTTATTATTTATATTATTATAATACTTGAATTATTGTTATATATTTTTTGAAGTTGGATACAGCAATCCAACAATAGGAAATGAGTCCCAATCTTAGACACAAGAATCAGAGAACCACTTGTTCTCACAATTAGGAGTGCCATAAAAATACAATATTTATGAAGAGGATTAGGAGCAGACACATGGAGGCTCAAGATGATTCTTCAGTCTCTGTGAAATCATATGTGCTTTGCATCACTGATTCAGAACATCTCATTTTATTGGTGTTGTTCATCCACTCTAGCTACCACAATTCTTCTACCTTGATTATCGTGGGCTTCTCTAAGCTCTGAGGAGACCGATTTAATAGAGATATCCAGTATAGACTCTCTCAATGTAATGTCTGGCTGTAGATCTCTGCATCTATTCTAACCTGTGCCAATGGAAGCCTGTTTGATATGAATGGATAAGGCACTGATCAATAAGTATAGCGGAAGCCCAGTAGAAACCATTTATTTATTTATTTCTCTCTCTCTCTTTATTTATTTATTTATTTTTACCACAAGTTTTGGTTTACCCTAGGGCTTTGGGATACCTAGTCTTTGCATATCAGTTACACAAGGAGTGTCAGGTATGGGTTCCTTCTTGGGAAATTGGCTGACCTTAAGTTAAATCAGACATTGGTTGGCTATTCCCAATAGTTCTGTATTAGCATTGCCTTAGAATAATTTCTTTCTTTCTTTCTTTCTTTCTTTCTTTCTTTCTTTCTTTCTTTCTTTCTTCCTTCCTTCCTTCCTTCTTCCTTCCTTCCTTCCTTCTTTCTTTTTTTCTTTCTTTCTTTCTTTCTTTCTTTCTTTCTTTCTTTCTTTCTTTCTTTTTTTTTTTATTTCTTTTTGTACCTGCAGAGTATTTTCCCCCACCAAACACACTAGAACATAGGGGTGAAAGCTCCATGTGGGTACCAGCTTGACTTTTCCATGAGTTCAATGAGTCTCACCTATGGGGTCCCACTGTCAGTTTAAATAGAGCAACATTTTTCTTAGCAAGAGCCTGGATTGTTTCCCCAAACAATTTTTATGGGACCCCTTGGCTAACTACCCAGTTGAATGAAAGCCATTCCACCAGAGGAAGCCTTACCTGGCTCCAAGAAATAGCCAGTTGATACTCCTTATCCCATTTCTACTAGTAGTCATCATTAGAATCACCTGCATAGATGCCAGAAAGTTTCAACTTCACTAGGTTCAAGCACCACCACAAATGCCACCCCAATTCCAGCTCTTTATCTCTATGCTCTCTCCTGCCACCCCATGTTCTGCACATCTGATCCCCCTGTTCCTGTATCGACTCGCCACCCAAGTCCACCCATATAATACGTTTTATTTACTCCTTCCAAAACGATACATCCGTACTCATTAGACCCTTCCTTTTTGCCTAACCTCTCTAGTTCTGTGGATTGTAGTTTACTTATCATTTACATAATGGCTAATACCCGCTTGTAAGTAAATACATAATGTTTCTGTATTTCTCAATGTGAGTTATCACATTCAAGATGATTTCTTTTTTAGTCCCATTAATTTACCTAAAAATTTCATGTTACCTTTCTTGTTAAAAGTTAAGTAATAAACCATTGTATAAATGTACCACATTTTCTTTATCCATTCTTTTACTGAGAAACATGTAGGTTGTTTACAGTTTCTGCCTATTATAAATAAAGTTGCAATGAACAAGACTGAGCAGGTGTCCTGAGAATTTTTCTTTCAAGGTCTGTAAAGAATCGTGTTCGTAATTTGAGGGGAATTGCATTGAATCTGTAGGTTGCTTTTGGTAAGATGGCCATTTTTACTATATTTATCCTGCCAAGCCATGAACATGGGAGATTTTTCCATCTTCTGATATCTTCTTCTGTTTTTTGTCCTTCAGAGGCTGGAAATTTTCTTCATACAAGTCTTTGACTTACTTGGTTAGAGTCACACCAGGGTACTTTATGCCCTTTATGGCTGTTGTGAAGGGTGTTGTTTCTCTAATTTCTTTCTCAGCACTTTTGTCTTTTTTGAGTTAATTTTGTATCCAGCCACTTTGCTGAAGCTGTTTATCTGCTGTAGGAGGTCCCTGGTAGAATTTTTGAGGTCACTCATGTATACTATCATATCATCTGCAAATAGTTATATTTTGACTTCTTCCGTTACAATTTCTATCCTTTTGGTTTCCTTTAATTGTCTTACTGCTCTAGCTAGGACTTCAAGAAATACTTTGAAGAGATATGGAGAGAGTGGGTAGCCTTGCCTTGCTCCTGATTTCAGTGGGATTGATTTGAGTTTCTCTCCATTGAGTTTGATATTGGCTATCGGCTTGCTTTATATTGCCTTTACTATATTTAAGTAACTGCCTTATATTCCTGATCTCTCCAAGACTTTAAACATGAATGGCTGTTGGATTATCAAATGCTTTTTCAGCATCTAAGCCATTTATCATGTGTTTTTTTTTTCTTTCAGTTTGTTTATATGGTAGATTACTTTGATGGATTCCATATATTAAACCATTCCTGAATACCTGGAATAAAGCCTACTTCATCATGGTGGATGATATTTTTGATGGGTTCTTGTATTTGGTTTGCATATATTTTGTTGAGTATTTTCACATCAATGTTCATAAGAGAGATGGGCCTGAAATTCTCTTTCTTTGTTGGGTCTTTGTGAGGTTTAGGTATCAAGGTGACTCTGGCTTCATTGAGTGAGTTTGTAGTGTTTCTTCTGTTTCTATTTAGTGGAATAGTTTGAAGAGTATTTAGATCTTCTTTGAAGGTCTGGTAGATTTCTATGCTGAAACCATCAGGCCCTGTCCTTTTTTTGGATGGGAGAATTTTGATAACAGCCTCTATTTCCTTAGGGGATAGAGGACTATTTAATTGACTTGCTTGGTCTTGATTCAGCTTTGGTAAGTGGAATCGATCAAGAACGTTGACCATTTCAGTTAGATTTTCAAATTTTGTGTGTATAGGCCTTTGAAGAAAGACCTCATGATTGTACAGATTTCTCCATGTCTGTAGTTATGTCCCGCTTTTCGTTTCTGATTTTGTTGATTTGCATAGTTTCTCTTTGCCTTTTGGTTGGTTTGGTTAAGGGTTTGTCTATCTTGTTGATTTTTCTCAAAGAACCAGCTCTTGGTTTCATTAATTCTTTGAATTGTTTTGGTTGTTTCTAATTTATTGATTTCTGTCCGAATTTTGATTATTTCCAGCCATCTACTTGTCTACTCCTCTTTGCTGTGTGCTTCTATTTTTTTCCTAGGGCTTTTAGGTGAGCCATTAAATTGCTTGATTGGAAAGTTTAGAATTTCTTTTGAAGGCACTTAGTGCTTTGAACTTTCCTCCTAGCACTGCTTTCATTGTGTCCCATAAGTTTGGGTATGTTGTGCCTTCATTTTTGTTGTTTACTTTAAAAAATATATAATATGTTTATATTAAACTATATTAATCAGTGATAGCAAAATATGAATATTCTCATGTTGCAAGTTGTTAAAATTATAAAAGCTGTAAAGTAATGAATATGTACTTGTATATGTTTATATCCATATATAATTTTCAAGTTAAAAACCATAAGTCCCTCCTTCTACTTGAAATAGCATCAGATTCAATGGGATTATCTCTGTCTGGAGCAGTGACCACAAGACAGAAGGACTGAGCTAAAGATAGAGGACACAAGATTAGAATAGAGGGAGAAGGAGGGTAGCAGAGGAACACAACAAGTACCCTCAGGGAATTTCATGGTTCCTAAATAACGGAGAGATAAAGCATAGGGGAAAAGGAAGGAAGCAAGAAAGCAAAGAAGGAAGGAAAGAATAAATAAAGGAGAGCAGGGCAGAAGAGCAGTGGGGAAAGGAGGTGAAGTTATACAAATGGGGGTGAGAGTAGAAATAGAAAAGGAGGAGAGAGTAAGAGAGAAAAGAAATAATTTCCATTTTCTAAAGCTGAATCAAGATCAGGTAAATAAATTAAATAGTCCTATATCCCCTAAGTTAATAGAAGCTATCATCAAAAGTCTCCCATTCAATAAAAAGCCCAGGGCCAGATAGTTTCAGCACAGAATTCTACCAGAACTTCAAAGAAGAGCTAACACAATACTTTAACATATTCCATAAAATAGAAACAGAAGGAACATTACCAACTTCATTATATGAGGCTACAACCACCTTGATATCTAAACTTCACAAAGACCAAACAAAGAAAAAGAACTTCAGACCAATCTCAACTTATGAACATTGATGCAAAATTGCTCAATAAAATAATCACAAACCAAATCCAAAAACACATTAAAGATATCATTCACATGACCAAGTAGGCTTCATCCCAGGCAGGCAAGGGTGGTTCAACATATGAAAATCCATCAGTGTAACGCACCGTATAAACAACCTCAAAAAAAAAAAAAAAAAAAAAAAAAAAAAGAAACAAAAAACAATATGATCTTCTCAGATGTGGAAAAAGCATTTGACAAAATTCAGCACCTGAATATAAGAGAAAGACTAAACTATTTGAAGGAAAACTTGTGTATTCTTTTCTAATTTTTATTCACTAGTCACTATATTTTGTGTGAAAATATATACTCACACAAAAACTAGAAATAACATGTACTAGCTTTATATGTGCACAGTAACTTGTAAATGAGTAACAAGAAATTAGTGAAGACTATGAAAAGTAAAGGAGATAAAGGAAAGAGAACTAAACCTTCTTATATGATCTTAGAATTATTTTTTCAATTCCTGTGAAGAATTTTGTTGGAATTTTGGTGGAACCTGCTTTTTGTAACATAGCCAGTTTTGCAATATTAATTTCAATGATCTGTAAACGTAGAAGATATTTCTATTTTTTGATGTATCATTCATTTTTTTCTTTAATATCTTAAAGCTTTTATGATATAATTCTTTCAAGTTGCATTACTTGTCTTATGCCACATTATTAATTTTTGGTGGATATTGTAAAGTATATTGTTTCCTTCGTTTCTTTTAAAATATGCTTGTTTGTAAGTAGGAAAGCTACTATTTTTGTGATAATTTTATATATTGCTACTTTGCTGAAAGCATTAATTATGTATAGAAAAATTTTGATGGTGTCTTTTGGGTCTTTTATGCATAATACTGCATTATCTACAGATAAAGGTACTTTTTTTTTTTCAATGCAGTTTATTCAGGAACCTTGAACAATCCTCGGACCCTGGGGAAAGCCAGCCCACAGCTTAAATAGCCTCTGGGTAGCCAACCCCAGCATGCCACGTGGGCAATGCAGATAGGTCCACATACATGGAAGCAAGCCAGATCCTCAGCCTTAGCCAAATGTGGAATTGTTCGTGACAGAGAGCACTCACCATCCGGAAGGTGGAAGGCAGAAACCAGCTCCATCTTTAAGGCACAGCATTCCGCAGCTCTCTACAGTTCCCCCTTTTTGTTTTAGATGCATCAGGCAAGAGTAGAGGTCTGATCTTTGATATTAGAAATAAATTGGGACTTTGTACTGATGTTCATTTAGGTGTCATCCACCCAAAGAGCATCAGACCCATCTGATACCTTTTTCTCAGAGGCGGGACCTGGGGCATCAACCCGCATGCAATCAGACATGCTCTTCTCTGGGTCGAAAGCGGTTGACCCTGAGTGCAGTGCTTAGCCTCGCATCCTGAGCATAACTTTGATTATTTTCTGTTCCTGTATGTGTCCCATTTACCTCCTTCAATTTTCTAACTGTTCTAAGATTTTAAGAATTATTTTGAAAGGGAATTGAAAGATTGAGCACTTTAGTTTTATTCCCGTTTTATTCGAAAGGCTTTGAATTTCTTTAGCATTGTGCTGGCCATGGGCTTCCTACAGACTGTCTTTATTATCTTCAGATATGCCTCTCATAGTCACAACTTTTATTATGAAGGATGTTATTTGTTGAAAGTCTTTTTTTTTTAATCTAATGAGTTAATCATGAAGTGTCTGATTTAATCTGCTTTTATCAGAAATAGGTTTATTGGCTTATATTTGTTGACCTATCCCTGAAGCTCTAGTTGGAGCTAGTGTGTTTTTGATTGGTTTGCAATTATTGATAATTTTTATATCTATTTACATAATGAATATTTGTCTACAATTTTCTTTTTCCTTTTCTTTTGTTTTCTTTCTTTTTTTCTTACTTTCTCTCCCTCTTTCTTTCTTTCTTTCTTTCTTGCTTGCTTGCTTTTTTATTGAGTCTCTGTTTGATTTTAGTACATGGTAGCAGTGACTTTGTAAAAAAGAAAATCAGGTCTGCTTCTAAAGTTTCCATTTTGCAAAATTCTCTGAAGAATGTTGCAGTTACTTCTTTGGAAGTCAAGTAGAAGTCTACTTTTCATAGCCCTGGGCTATTTTAGTTAGAGAATTTTGAATTACCATTTCTATTTGCTATGGGTTATATGTCTTTTAAATTACTTATTTCACCTTTAACTAACTTTGGTAGGTCATATATGCCAGAATTTTACTAATTTCCTATGTTTTTCACATGAACAAAATTTTTAATTTATATTTTTTATTAATTACAGTTTATTCATTTTGTATCCCAGCTGTAGCCCTCTCCTTTGTCCTCTCTCAATCCCACCCTTCCTTACTCTTCTCTTCCCATGCCCTTCACCTGTCCACTGATAGGGGATGTTCTCCTCCCTTGCCACCTGACCTTAGCCTATCAGGTCTCATTAAGACTGGTTGCAATGTCTTCCTCTGTGGCCTGGTAAGGCTGCACCCCCCTCAGGGATAGGTGTTTAAAGAGCCAGAATTCATGTCAGAGACAGCCCCTGTTCCCCTTACTAGGAATCCCACTTGGAGACTGAGCTGCCATGGCCTATAACTGTGCAGGAGGTCTAGATTATCTCCACTCATGGTCCTTGGTTGGAATATCATTCTCAGAAAAGAGCACTTGGCCCAGATTTTTTGGTTCTGTTGCTCTTCTTGTAAAGTTCTTGTCTCCTCCAGGTCTTTCATCTCTCCTTTTTTTCACTGCACTCTGCCCAAAGTTTGACTATGTGTCTCAGCATCTGCTTTAATACCCTGCTGGGTAGTCTTCAGAGGCCCTCTGTGTTAGGCTCCTGCCCTGTTCCCTGTTTTTCTCCCTCTTCCAATGTTCATCCCATTTGACTTTCTGAATGAGGGTTGATCATTTTACCCAGGGTCCTCCTTGCTTAGCTTCTTTAGGTATACCGATTTGAGTGTATTCATCCTTGATTATAGGTCTAACATCCACTTATAAGTGAGTATACACAATGTGTGTCTTTCTGCTTCTGGGATACCTCACTCAGGATGATATAGTTCCCATCATTTGCCTGCAGATTTCAAGAACTTCTTTGTTTTGAATTGCTGAGCAGTACTCCATTGTGTAAATGTTCCACAATTTGAACATCTATTCCTCTGCTGTTTGTAATGGCTTTATTTGTAACAGCAAGACTACACAAATTGTGTGTGTGTGTGTGTGTGTGTGTGTGTGTGTAAAAACTCCAGGAATGTTTTTTTTTCTTCCACAGTTTATACATCCCAGTAAAATCTTTCAAGAGGAAAAAAAACAGTGTGGTTATTTTTTATTTTTTTTAAGTGAACAATTATAATGAGTATATGTAGTAAAAACATGTCCCCAGTATCTTAACTTGATCCAATATTTTATGTATCATGGATTGAAAACAGAATTGTTACCAAGTACCCAATACATTTTTAACCAAGCAACTTGTTATAGATTGATAAAGTGTAAACAAGCACGGTATATTTTTTTCATCCAGTTTCTCCTTACTGGCAGGCTGCAATTTTCAGTTACAAACAAAGAATCAGAAATCTAAACTTTCATACAAAAAACAGTCAGCCAATTCTATTTTAAAACCTAAAGGTGCACATCTACAAATTAACATTTTTTTTTTTTTAAATCAGATCAGAAAGCTGAGGGCAAAATGGGTAAAGGAAATTAATCATCACCTTGTGATCACCAGCCTAGCTTCAGTAACAGAGTCATGTGAGCCACTGCTGATTTGGGCTATTGTTCTTGCTTCCTAGACTCAAAAAGTCCCTAGCTCAGCTATTAAGAATGTACCTTTCTGACATGGAAGGGACAGGAGCTCCCCAAGGAGAAAAACAGATCCAAAAATTCTGAGCACAGGGGTCTTTTCTGAGACTGATACTCCAACCAAGGACCATGCATGGAGATAACCTAGAACCCCTGTACAGATGATACCATGGCAGCTCAGTTTCCAATTGGGCTCTCTAATAACAGGAACAGGAATTGTTTTTGACATGAACTCAGTGGCAGGCTCTTTGATCACCTCCTCTTAAGGGACAGCAACCTTACCAGGCCACAGAAGAAAACAATGAGCAAGTCCTGATAAGAACTGATAGGCTAGAATCAGATAGGATCCCCTATCAGTGGAATTGGGGAAGAGCATGGGAGGAGATGAGAGAGGAAGGGCAGGGTTAGGAGGGAATGAGGGAGAGGGCTACAGCAGGGATAAAAAGTGAATAAAATGTAATTAATGTAAAAAAAATAATTTAAAAAATAGTATGGTCCAGAGAGCAAGTATCCCTTTCAACTACTGTCCAGAAGCTAAGGATGATATAGTGGTTGTTACCACTAAGTGAAAGATAGAAAGAATGAGCATCTCAATGAGGAGCTCAACTGAGAAAACCAGTAAAGATACCTGTGATAGCCTCAAGAAGCTGATCTCAGAGGTTCAGTACAAGCTCCACCCTCCCTCCATCATCTCCTCCATGCCCCTCTCTAAGTCCACTGATAGGGGAGGTTCTCCTCCTCTTCCATCTGACCCTAGTTTATTTGGACTCATCAGGACTGGCTGTAATGTCCTCCTCTGTGGCCTGGCAAGGCTGCTCCTCCCTAAAGGGGCATGGTCAAAGAGTTAGCCACTGCCTTCATGTCAGAGATAGTTCCTGTATCCCTTACTAGGGTACCCACTTGGATACTGAGCTGCCATGGGCTACATCTGAGGAGAGGTTCTAGGTTATGTCCATGTATAGTCCTTGGTTGGAGTATCAGTCTCAGAAAAATCCCACATGCCCAGATATTTTGGTTCTGTTGCTTTCCTGTGGAGCTCCTGTCTTCTCCAAATCTTACTAACTTCCCCTTCTTTCATATGATTCCCTGCACTCTGCCCAACATTCGGTTATGAGTCTCAGCATCTGCTTTGATAAACTGCTAGGTAGAGTCTTTCAGAAGCCCTCTGTAGTAGGCCCCTGTCCTATTTCTTGTTTTCTCCTTCTTCCAATGTCCATCTCATTTGTCCTTCTAAGTGAGGATTGATCATACCCTGGGTTGTTTATCTTGTTTATCTTCTTTCGATGTATAGATTTTAGTATGTTTATCTTATCTAGGTCTAGTATCAACTTATAAGTGAATATACACCATGTGTGTATTTCTGCCTCTGAGATACCTCACTCAGGATGATCTTTTCTAGATCCCACCATTTGCCTGCAAATTTCATGATTTCCTCATTTTTAATTGCTGAGTAGTATTCCATTGTGTGAAAATACCACCTTTCCTCTGTTGAGGGACATCTGGGTTGTTTCCAGGTTCGGGCTATTACAAATAAAGCTGCTACAAACATGGGTGAGCAAATATATATCCTTGTTGTATACTTGAGCATATTTTGGATATATGCGTAGGAGTGGAATAGCTGGATCTTGAGGAAGCACTGTTCCCAGTTTTCTGAGAAAGCACCAGATTTTTTTTTTCCAAAATCTTACAAGTTTGCATTCCCACCAGCAATGGAGGAGTGTTCTCTTTTCTCCACAACCTCTCCAGCATGTGTTGTCACTTGAGGTTTTGAACTCAGCCATTGTGATACTTGTAAGGTGAAACCTCAGGGTTGTTTTGATTTGCCTTTCCCTTATGGCTAAAGACATTGAACCTTTCTTTCAGTGTTTCTCTGCCTTTGTATATTCCTCTACAGAGAATTCTCTGGGCTGCTTCTGTTCTATCAGGCCAGCCCTCATGGCCACATGCTTACACACACTGCCCCCAAAGAAATGTTTTTATCTCTGTCTTCTTCTCATCCTGCTACATCTTCTGTCCTCTCTTTATTTCATTGGTTAATTGATTCTTCTGTCTGTCTGTTTCTCTCTATGTTATTGTCTTTCTCTTTACATTTCTCTCTTTCTCTCTTCCCGTTTTATTGATTTCTACCATGAGTTTAATTCTTTCTTCACTTGTATTCATTTGGACATTATTTTTCTGCCTGTTTTTCTGAAGTTTTAAGGTGTATTAGTAAGTTATTAGTATTGGATTGTATGAGGTTTTTTATGTATATATAGCCAGATTATGCTCAGATTTTGCCTCTTAAAATTGTCTTCATTGTGTCCCATAGCTTTAGAGATACTTCCTATTTATTATCATTTTGTTCTCAAATATTTGTAGTTTCTCTCTAAATTTCTGTCTTGTCCCAATTTTCACTAAATGGTGAATTGTTTAGCTTCCATGAGTTTGTGTACTTTCTGTTACTTTTTTTGTTGTTGGTATCCAACTTTTTTCTATGATGCTCAGATAGGATACAGTATGATATTTCAATAGGCCAGTACCTGTTAAGATGTATTTTGTGTCATAACATGTGGCTAATTTTAAGGAAAGTTCTATGGAATTCCAAGAAGAAAACATATCCCCCATTGCTAGGGTGGAAGAGTTTCTAAGTGTCCATTTGTCTCATTTTATTTATGATATTTTTAAACTTCAGATTTTATTCATTTAATTTCTTTTTGGATGGCTTTTCTATTGGTATAAGGATTATATTGAAGTCACACATATCATTGTATTAGTATTAATATATAATGTTAGGTATAGTATTGTGTCTTTTATTAAATTGGTTTTCCTGTCTTTGCACATAAATGTTTAGATATACTCTTTGGGATTTTATTCTTTTAATGAGCATTTAGAGTTAATCTTGATCTCTTAGTTTTGCTTTGATGTGTATTTTGTCATACATTAAAGTAGTTACATGTGTTTTATTCTTAGTTCTGTTTGCTTAGAAATTTTTTTTAATCTTTTACTCTAAGATATCTTTCCTTGATGGTGAGATGTGTTTTTAGAGATGAAAGAAATATAGATGCTGTTTTAAAATACAGTCTGTTACTCTGTGTCTTTTAATTGGAAAACTGAGATCATTAATGTTGAGCATTATTACTGAGCTGTGCTATTAACTCTTGTCTTTTTGTTGTAATGGTGTTTTATTTTATTTTATGTTTTGATTGTTTTTAATGCTTGTTTTCCTTTTTGGATTACCTGTTCTGAGATTAATTATTCCTTATGTCTTTTTGGGTATCACCTTCCCTCCAGACTGATACTTTCCTTCAAGTGCATTGTATAGCTATATTAGCAGACATAAATTTATTAAATATGGTTTTATTTATCTTTCCATTGTGATTGATAATTTTACTATATACAGTAGTCTTGGCTCGAATCTATGCTTTTTCAGAGCTTGTAGAACATCTATCCAGATGCTTTTGGCTTTCTATTTCTGTGTTAAAAAGTCAGGTGTTCTTCAAATGGGCCTACCATTGTAATTGACGTGAAGTATTTCCCTTGTAAATTTATGTATATCCTTTCATTTTCTGTACATTTAGTGTTTGTATTATTATGTCAAAACATTTTTTTTCTGTTTTTGTATTGTTTTTTTTTATGTTCCTTATGCTTTAATAGGTATCCCTTTATTTATATTTGGAAAATCTTCTTGTATGATTTTGTTAACAGTGTTTTATGGCCATGTAGGCAGTGTGGGGCATGAACTTTCTCTTTTGGTGTGTGCCTAAGGTTACACCAGTCATTGGTTGGCCACTCCCACAAGCTCTGACTCACCATTACCCTAGAGCTCCTTACCACTGGGAGCCTGTCCTGGTTACAGAAGATAGCTGGTTCAGTCTCTGTATCCTGCATTAATTACTACGAGTGTTCGCTCGGGTCACCCTCCTAACTTCCAGGAAGTTCCCATTGCACTAGGTTTCCATACAACCCTCTAACTGAATCTCGGGGAAAGAAGAGAGGGGAGGGAGGGGATGCTATCGGCTGGAGGTATAGTTTGAGAGAATAAAGAAAAGTGTTCTATGTGTGTTTGACCTGGGTTTCTTCTCTTTCTGTATACCTGTTATTCATAGGTTTTGCCATTACATAGTTGTTAGATTTCCTGGATGCTTTGTGCCTAGATATATTTGTTAGATTTAATATTTTCCTTGTCTGTGCTATCCATTTATTTTACCTTGTCATTCCATCATGAGATTCTCTTTTCCACATATTTCTATCTATTGGTTAAGTGTGCCTCTGAGCTTTTCATTTGACTTCCTGAGTTTGTCATTTCAAGTTTTATTTCTGTTTGAGGATTATGAGTCCATTTCCTTTAACTTCTACTGTCATGTATGAATTATTTTCATTATTTAATCCAACTCTTTGTGTGTGTGAGTGTGTGTGTGTGTGTTTTCATATTCTTTATTAAGGCGTTTATTCATATCCCCTTTAAGGTCTTTGGGCATATTCATAGTTGTGATTTTGAAGTCTTTTTCTTGTGCTTCAGCTAGATTTTTTTCCCCTTAGGGATTATTATAGTAGGAGTGCTTGTTTCTTGAGAAGGCATACTGTCATTGTTTTTAATGTTTGTGTTTTGCAGCATGAGTTATATATCTGGAGTTATGATCTTTGTGATGTCTGTTGTAGATACCTTGTTTCACTTTTTAAAGTGAATGTTTTTACTTTGGCTCCTGTTATCATAGTCTGACACGTTGTGGACTGAATGATGTTTGGCTTTTAGTCTTAGGACTACTGTGGGCTTTATGATTCAGACACCAATAGGTCCCATACCTTCTTGATGGAACTGTGGACTAGGACTCCAAGCAGTCTCAAGTCAGTACAGGCTGCCAGGCATGGGAAGGTGAGTGACATTAGAGGTTCTTTTTATTGGACTTGGGGTGTGATATCACAAAGGGTGCCAGAAACAAAACTAGGGGTAAACTTGAAACAGCCACAGGTGACAGTAAGTCTCAAAGGGATGGAGATGACCTGGCAGAGGGAATGAGATGTCTAAGAAAGACTGGAATGTAGGAGGGGAAGGGAATACTGGTAACTTTCCTGAACCTAAGTGTGGTAGCTGGGGTGGGTCTTGTAGAGAGTGGTTCTGAAATCAATGTGGGGGAGGGTCAAATAGTCATAGAGATACTCTAGAAGAAATGGATATAGAAGACAATGAGAATAAAATTGGGGCGGGGGGGCATGGGATCATACTTGGTATGACACCTAACTCACAATAGAAAGGGGATAGGCTGGGAGAAGGAACAGAGACATGCAATAGGTGGCTGCTTAAGAGTAACAAGAATGGAATGGGGAGAACTGTATGAGGATGGCACCAAGAAAGAATTGTGGAGACCCTGGCTTCACACCAAGAGACACAGTTCCCAAGGATAGAGGTAGGCTGGAAGGCATGGCTGAAGAGGACAAGAGTAGCAGTCAGAGATTACCCAAGAGTTTTTACAATGGAAAGAGGAAAGGAGGCACATGTAGCTTATGTGGGTCCCCATCAGTGTAATAGCTGTGGTGTTCCTGGGAGAGAGCAAGTCTATGGCGAATAGGGAGTCACAAATGAATGCAGATGAACTAAGAATTATTCACATTTTAATTAAATAAAAATAAACAATTTTCTCTGTTCGTTACATTATCTATCCAAAATTTAGTAAGATATATTTTTAAAGTTTAAAAAATTACAAATTCTTAATTTATTAGTTACTGACTTTAAATATATTGTACATAGTTGAATGTCTAATTCCATACACATACAGGTGTTTCTAAATGGACAATATTGCCATCTAGTGCTTAGTTTTATAAAGTACACCTACATCGTCCCCTAACAAATTTTGTATACATACAGTTTTTCACAAATATCCATGTGATCCTAAATATTTCACCAAGAAACCCCTATTGCTGATAAGTGCACCCAACAAAGCAACTAGATACAAAGTTAACTTACGGATTAAGACAGAAATCAGGCAAACAATACTCTTTACGGTAGTCTAAAATAATATTAAATATTATGGACAACTCTACCCAAGCAAATGGAAGCCTGTAGGATTAAAAAAAAAAAAAACTTTAAAACATTAAAAAAGGAAATTGAAGAAACAAGAAGATGGAAAGATCTCCCCTGCTGCTCACAAATCAGTAGGAATAATATAGTAAAAACGGCCATCCTACCAAAAAACAATCAAAGATTCAGTGCAACACATCAAAATTCCAACATAATTCTTCATAAATCATGAAAGGACAATTTTCAGCTTTATATGAAAACAGAAAACCCAGAATAGTAATTCAATCCTTGATAATAGGATCCAGGATATTTTTTTGTGAGACCATGGTGGCTCTACTGGGATAAAAATAAAGACACCAAGATTTTTTAATATGTTAAAGCTTAGGCCTTAGCTAGGCAGACTCTCAACTAGCTCCTCTAAGTTCACCCAACCACCTAGCCCCACCCAGCCACGTGACTAGCTATGCCTTCCAAGCCAATAGGCAGCTCTGTCTTCTCTCATATCTCCTGGAGAAAAGGCTTTCCTCTTTCTTCTTCCTAGCGTTACTTTCTCACTCTCAGGAAGGCCTGCCTTCTGCTTCTCTTTATGCTCAATTACAGGCTGTCAACAACTTTTATGTTCAATCAAGAATAATTTGGGAGGCAAAGTTTACACAAAGTCACTTTGAATATGTGAGAATTTGCTCAAAAGACAATAAAAATCTTAGTGGGCAAGCAATTAACATTTGAATATGTAGTAGCTCCAGATCAATCCCAACAATGATACATCTGAACAGGAAAAAAAAAGCATTAAATTTATGATCTAAAGAAAAAAATACTACATCTGCAGGATGTGTAAGTATCCAAAATTTCAAATCTACTCTAGAGCTAAAATAATAAAAGCAGCACGGTATTGCCAGAAAAAGACATGTTGATCAATGTAATCAAATTGAATATCCCCAAATAAAACCATGTACCTATGGACACCTGATTTTTTAAAATTTTATTTTATTTATATATTTATTTATTTATTACAATTTATTCACTTTGTATCCCTACTTCAGCCCCCTCCCTTGTCTTCTCTCTATCCCACTCACCCTCCCTCTTCTCCTCCCATGCCCTTTTCGTAGTCTCCTGATAGGAAAGGACCACCTCCCCTTCTATCTGACCTTAGCTTTCAGGTCTCATCAAGGCCGGCTGTATCATCTTCCTCTGTGGCCTGGCAAGGCTGCACCCCCAAGAGGAAAAGTGATCAAAGAGCCTGCCACTGAGTTCATGTCAGAGACAGCCCCTGTACACCACTAGGTTATACGCTTGGAAACTGAGCCGCCAAAGGGCTTCCTTTGAACAAGGGGTCTAGTTCCTCTCCATGCATGGTCCTTGGTTGGAATATCACACCTGATTTTTGATTTAAAGAAAAAAAGCAAGAAATGCACTCTGGAAAAAGACAGCATTCAGAGTAGATGGTTACATGAAGAGGAATTCAGATAAATTCATAGTTATCACCCTGCACAAAACTCAACCCAATATAAAACCTCAATATAAAACCAGCTACAGTGAAACTGATAAAAGAGAAAATTGAAGTCACTTTGAATTCATTGGCACAGGAGAGTTTCTTAAAAGAACACCATTAGCATAGGCACTACGTTGAACAATAAGTGAGATTTCATGAAACTGAACCAGCTTCTGTAAAGCAAAAGACACTACCATTTGAGCAAAGTTACAAACTGTAGAATGGAAAAAAGATTTTAACGAACACCACATCTGCTAGCGAGCTAATATCCATCTATCTCTATCTCTATCTCTATCTCTATCTCTATCTCTATCTCTATCTCTATCTCCATCTCCATCTCCATCTCTATCTATCATCTATCTATCAAAATGTTAGAACTGATAGGCTAGGGTCAGATGGAAGGGGAGGAGGTACTCCCCTATCAGTGGACTGAGGAAGGGAAATGGGAGAGGATGAAGGAGAGAGGGATTAGGATTGGGAGAGGACGAGGGTGGGGTACAAAGTGAATAAATTATAATAAATAAAAACGTATATTAAAAAAACAAAAAGTTATATATAAAGAAAACAAGTAGCCCAGTTAAAATGTAACACATATTTAAACAGAGAATATTCAAAGAAAGAAACTCAAATGGCCAAGAAAAAATTTGATAAATATTCAACATCCTTAGTAATCAGGAAAATGCAAATCAAAACTATTTTGAGATTTCATCAGGTGGCTAAGATCAGTATTACAAGTGACTAGTCCACGTTAGTAAGGATGTGGAGAAAGAGGAGCACTTCTCCATTGTTGGCATAATGGAAACCAGTATGTCAGTTACTCAGGAAGATAAAAATCAATCTACCTCAATATCTAGGTACCCCATTCTTAGAAATATAACCCAAAAATGATTCATCCTACCACAGATACACTTGATAAATTATGTGCATTGTTGCTTTATTCCTAAGAGCCAGAAATTGGAGGCAACCTAAGATGTCCCTCAACAGAAGAAGGGATAAAGAAAAAAATGTGATAAATGAATGTGATATGTTTGTACAGTAGACAATTACTTGACCATTAAAAAGAGTTAAATTATGAAGTTCACAGGGAAGGGAATGGAACTAACTCAGGGTGTTGCTGACGCTATAGGTTGCCCTTCACCAAACTGACATCCAGGCTTAATGGCTGAAGATAACACCTACACAACACAGTGAA
This sequence comes from Meriones unguiculatus, assembly GCF_030254825.1. Lineage (NCBI taxonomy): Eukaryota > Metazoa > Chordata > Mammalia > Rodentia > Muridae > Meriones > Meriones unguiculatus. The sequence goes on along the minus strand of NC_083357.1, from coordinate 92,867,957 downwards.
TGCTGAATGCGCAGAAGTCTAGCTGGCTCCCACATGGTGCCTTTACTACAGTTGTGTAGTTTGGTATTCTTGTGGGACTCCTAACAGTGGGAGCAGGGGCTGTCCCTGAATCATTAGCCTCCTTTTGGAAATCCTTTTCTCTGGATTACCTTGTCCAGTAATAATAAAAGGAGGTGCCTAGGCTTACTTCACCTTGATATACCATGTTTGCTTGATATCCCCGGGAGGCTCACCCTTTTCTGAGGTGAAATGGAGGAGTGGAGAGGAGTGTTCGAGGGGAGGTTAGCACAAAGAGACTGAGAGAACAGGGAGAGGAAACCGTAGTCTGGATGTAAAAAAATAACAAAATATGCTAAAAATATAAAGACTTAGGGAATATTTTGGGAGACGTGTAAGAAGATTTTAAGGAGTTATAGGTGGTGAGGACAGCTTCAGGGTAGTTTCTTCAAGAAATGACAGGGATGCTGCATTCACAAATTTAAAGGAGCTGTGTTTGGCAGGACAAGACCTGTACATGACCAAACTAGCTGACATGCCAATAGGCACGGAGCAAGAATCTAGCAGGGTCCTACCCTTAGCTAAGGAGTTATGGACTGTTGTTTAATGTTATGGGAGGACTCTCCCCCCCTCCACCATGGGTGGCGTCTGTTGTTGTAGCTTGCCCATTGTTTGCTGGAGGGCCATTATGAAAATATGCAACTATAATTGGAATCAGAAGTTTATTAAAAATAAAAAAAAAAAACAAAAAAGAATACTCTATGAGGCAGATTTGGTAGGTGTCTGGGAGAAGTTAGACTTAAAGAGGGTAGGGTGTGATAAAAAATGCTATCCGTTTATAAAGGAATAAAATAAAAAAATGTAATAAACTTGTAACTAAATAAAAACTTGAAGATATATCATAAATGGACATAGCCCTTATTAAATAGTTTTTAATGATGATATTGACTTCTCTTTCCACTAAGTATTAAAAACTGTGCTTCTGGCCAGGGACTGCGGTGCACACCTGTAATCTGAGCACACTGTGAGGCAGTAGCAGGCAGAACTACGTGAGTTCTAAGCTAGCCTGGTCTACAAAGTGAGTTCAGGACCACCAAGGCTACACGGAGAAACTCTGCCTTGAAAACCAAAACAAACAAGCAAACACCGAAAATGTACTCGTGTACTATGATTTGAGGAGGCTTCTCTAGAAGCCATTCATATAAAGTCAATGTTTGAGCACTATTGTTTACCAAATGACGAACATTTCATTTTAATGGAACTGTTGTAATGAGCAATTAAAATATTTTATCCTGTAATATTCTGTAATCTCCTGTAATAATTTACCTTTAGTAAATTTCGACAGAAAATTAATAGTGCCTACCTATAAAATGTCACAAATTTAAACTTCCTAGTATCTTTCAATAGTTTAAAACATAAATATGTCAAAAACTAAAATCCATATTTATCTCATTATTATTATTTTAAAAAGCATAGACATACAAATAATTCAAATGGACCACACCAATTTATGATATTAAGATAATTTTGGAAAACATTATTCCTCTGCTATTTCTAAATTCCTTTTACCTTATGACTGCAGAAAAGCATGATAGTGCCAGTCACCCAGACCCACATCATAACAGGTATAATTACGCAATCATGGGAAAGTATTCAAAATCCCAAAGATGCTTTAAGATACAGTGTGTGTAACAAGCATGTTCATTTCTCTAGGCCTTGTAGCTTGCGTTTATGGTACTTCATTCAAAGTGCTTACATCAGGAGAGGTTTTCCTGGCAGACAAAAATGTATCTATCTTTTAAAAGCATCCTATATAATTTTATAAAATCACGAGAAAAGCCCACTGTGGAGGTCTATAACTGGCATTGCCCTGGAAATGTTAACCAAGATAATTCATTCTTTAAACAAGTGGAACAAGAAACTATAAAGAAAATGTATGCTAGGCCAACTTTAGTTTTATAATTTTTTTTGCATTATTGCTATTTTTGATTATGTTTTTTTTATATTTCTGACTTGATAATAACCTAAAATATTTACTGTGTTGTTCCACGGTCTGCATTATTTTTTTAATTAAATTTTTTTTTATATTAGTTACAGTTTTTTTTTTTTACTTTGTATCCCAGCTGTGGGCCCCTCCCTCATTCCCTCCCAATCCTACCCTTTCTCCCTCAACTCCACCCTGCCCATCTCTAAATCCATTGATGAGGGAGGTCCACCTCCCCTTTTCTGATCCCAACTTATCAGGGCTCTTCAAGACTGGCTGCAATGTCCTCCTCTGTGGACTAGCAAGGCTGCTCCTCCCTCGGGAGAGGGGGGGAGATCAAAGAGCCAGCCATTGAGTTCATGTCAGAAGCAGTCCCTGTTCCCCTTACTAGACAATCCACTTGGATACTGAGCTAGCATGGGCTATATCCGAGCAGGGGTTCTAGGTTATATCCACACATTGTCCTTGGTTGGAGAAACAGTCTCATGAAAGACCCCTGTGCCCAGATATATTTGGTCTTTGTGGAGCTCCTGTCCTCTCCAGGTCATATTAACTCTCCCTTCTTTCTTATGATTCCATGCAACTCTGCCTAAGGTTTGGTTATGAGTCTTAGTATCTGCTTTGATACACTGCTACTACCTTTGTTTTTATCAGTAATGTTGTTTAAAAACAATCTCCTTTGAGGTGAACCATGTACTGATTATAACTAACTTCTTCCCCAATATTGTTAGCTAGCATTTAAAGTAATAGAGTTCATTACAGAATTTTCACGCATACTTTTGTTCTTAATTTTCCTCTTTCACCCCATTCCTCTGGTCATTTTTTTTTCTTTTATTTTTTTTTTATCAGTTACATTTTATTAACTCTGTATCCCAGCCGTGTCCCGATCCCTCATTCCCTCCCAGTCCCTCCCTCCCTTCCTCCCTCATCTCCACCGTGCCCCTTTCCAAGTCCACTGATGGGGGGGGACCTCCTCCCCATTCATCTGATCCTGTTTTATCAGGTATCTTCAGGACTGGCTGCAAAGCCCTCCTCTGTGGCTTAACAGGACTGCTCCTCCCTACGGGGGTGGGGAGACCAAAGAGCCAGTCATCGAGTTCCTGTTAGAAATAGTCCCTGTTCCCCTCACTTTGGGAAACCAATTGGTTACTGAGCTACCACAGGCTACATCTGAGTGGAGGTTATAGGTTATATCCATACATGGTCCTTGGTTGAATGTCAGTCTCAGAAAAGACCCTGTGCCCAGATATATTTGGTCCTTGTGGAGCTCCTATCCTTTCCCCATCAGACTAACTCCCCTTCTTTCTTATGATTCCCTGTACTCTGCCAAAGGTTTGGTCATGAGTCTTTGCTTTGAAAACACTGCTAGTTAGAGTCTTTCAGATGCGCTCAGTAGAGTCCTGTCATACGTTCAATGCACATCCCATCTGTCTTTCTAAACGAGGATTGATCATCTTACCCCATGTCCGCTCAATTGATTATCTTTTTTAGGTGTATAGATTTCATTGTGTTTATCATATCTTATAGGTCTATATAAGTGAGTATATCCCATGTTTGTCTTTCTCCTTCTGGGATATTTCACTCAGAATGATCTTTTCTAGATCCCACCATTTGCCTGCAAATTTCATGATTTCCTCCTTTTTGATTGCTGAGTAGTATTCCATTGTATAAAAATACCACAATTTCTGTACCCATTCCACCGTTGATGGACATCTGGGTTGTTTCCAGGTTCTGGCTATTACAAATAGAGCTGCTATAAACATGGTTGAGCAAGTGTCCTTTTTGTGTACTTGAACAAACTTTGGGTATATACCTAGCAGTGGTATAGCTGGGTCTGGAGGAAGCACTATTCCTATTTGTCTTAGAAAGCGCCAGATAGCTTTCCAGAGTGGTTGTATCAGTTTACATTCCCACCAGCAGTGGAGCAGGGTTCCACTTTCTCCACAACCTCTCCAGCATGTGTTATCGCTTGAGTTTTTCATCTTGGCCATTCTGATGGGTGTAAGGTGATATCTCAGGGTCGTTTTGATTTGCATTTCCCTGATGGCTAATGAGGATGAGCATTTCTTTAAGTGTTTTTCTGCCATTCGATATTCCTCTGTCGAGAATTCTCTGTTTAGCTCTGTTCCCCATTTTTTAATTGGATTACTTGGATTGCTGCTTTTCAGCTTCTTTAGTTCTTTGTATATACTGGATATTAGTCCTCTGTCAGATAAAGGGTTAGTGAAGATTCTTTCCCAATCTGTAGGCAGTCGTTTTGTTTTGATGACAGTATCCTTTGCTTTACAGAAACTTTTCAGTTTCATGAGGTCCCATTTATTGATTGTTGCTCTTAGAGCCTGTGCTGTTGGTGTTCTGTTCAGGAAGTTGTCTCCTATGCCAATGAGTTCTAGGCTGTTCCCCACTTTTTTTCTAATTGATTTAGGGTATCTGGTTTTATGTTGAGGTCCTTGATCCACTTTGACTTTAGTTTTGTGCAGGGTGATAAATATGGATCTATTTTCATTTTTCTGCATGTAGACATCCAGTTGGTCCACCACCATTTGTTGAAGATGCTGTCTTTTTTCCATTGAATGGAATTGGCTTCTTTGTCGAATATCGAGTATTCATAGGTGTGTGGATTTATTTCTGGGTCTTCTATGCGGTTCCATTGATCCTCCTTTCTGTTTCTATGCCAGTACCATGCAGTTTTTATTACTGTTGCCCTGTAGTACAGCTTGAGGTCAGGGATGGAAATACCTCCAGATGATCTGTTGTTGTACAGGATCGTTTTGGAGATTCTGGGTTTTTTGTTTCTCCATATGAAGCTGAGAATCTTTTTTTCAAGGTCTGTAAAGAATTGAGTTGGTATTTTGATGGGAATTGCATTGAATCTGTAGATTGCTTTTGGCAGTATGACCATTTTCACAATGTTAATCCTACCAATCCATGAGCACGGGAGATCTTTCCATCTTCTGATATCTTCTTCAATTTCTTTCTTCAGAGACTTGAAGTTTTTCTCAAACAAGTCTTTCACTTGCTTGGTTAGGGTCACACCAAGGTACTTTATGTTATTAGTGGCTATTGTGAAGGGTGTTGTTTCCCTAATTTCTTTCTCAGCCTTTTTGTCTTTGGTATATAGGAGGGCTTCTGATTTTTTTGAGTTGATTTTGTATCCTGCCACTTTGCTGAAGGTGTTTTTCAGCTGAAGGAGTTCTCTGGTTGAATTTTTGGGGTCGCTCATGTATACTATCATATCATCTGCAAATAGTGACACTTTGACCTCTTCCTTTCCGATTTGTATCCCCTTGATCTCCTTTAGTTGTCTTATTGCTCTGGCTAGGACTTCAAGTACTATGTTGAAGAGATATGGGGACAATGGACAGCCTTGTCTTGTCCCTGATTTCAATGGGATTGATTTAAGTTTCTCTCCATTGAGTTTGATGTTAGCTATAGGCTTGCTATATATTGCCTTTACTATGTTTAGGTATGTGCCTTGTATCCCTGATCTCTCCAAGACTTTAAACATGAATGGATGTTGGACTTTGTCAAATGCTTTTTCGGCGTCTAAAGAGATGATCATGTGGTTTTTCTCCTTCAGTTTGTTTATGTAGTGGATTACATTGATGGATTTCCGTATGTTGAACCACCCTTGCATGCCTGGGATGAAGCCTACTTGGTCATGGTGGATGATATCTTTGATGTGTTCTTGGATTCGGTTTGCAAGTATTTTATTGAGTATTTTTGCGTCAATGTTCATAAGAGAGATAGGCCTAAAGTTCTCTTTTTTTGTTGGGTCTTTGTGTGGTTTACGTATTAAGGTGACTGTGGCTTCATAGAATGAGTTTGGTACTGTTCCTTCTGTTTCTATTTTGTGGAATAGCTTGAGGAGAATTGGAGTTAGCACTTCTTTGAAGGTCTTGTAGAATTCTGCGCTGAAGCCATCTGGTCCAGGGCTTTTTTTGGAGGGGAGACTGTTAATGACTGCTTCCATTTCCTTGGGAGATATAGGGCTATTCAGTCTTTCTACCTGATCTTGACTTAGTTTTGGTAGATGGAATCTTTCAAGAAAATTATCCATTTCATTTAGATTCTCAAATTTTGTGGCATATAGGCTTTTGTAGTATGACCTAATAATTGTTTGGATTTCCTCAATGTCTGTAGTTATGTCCCCATTTTCATTTCTGATTTTGCTGATCTGGATAGTTTCTCTCTGCTTTTTAGTTAGTTTGGCTAAGGGTTTGTCTATCTTGTTGATTTTCTCAAAGAACCAGCTTTTTGTTTCATTGATTCTTTGGATAGTTTTATTTGTTTCTAGTTGATTGATTTCAGCCCTTAGTTTGATTATTTCCAGCCGTCTGCTCCTTTTGGGTGTATCTGCTTCTTTTTGTTCTAGGGTTTTCAGTTGGGCCATTAAGTTGTTTGTATGTGATGTTACGAATTTCTTCTTGCAGGCACTTAGTGCTATAAATTTTCCTCTGAGCACTGCTTTCAGTGTGTCCCATAAATTTGGGTATGTTGTGCCTTCCTTTTCATTGAATTCTAGGAAGTCTTTAATTTCTTTCTTTATTTCTTCCTTAACCCAGCTGTCATTGAGTAGTAAGTTGTTTAGTTTCCATGTGCGTGTCGGCTTTTTGTTGTTTCTGTTGTTGTTGAGATCGAGCTTTAGTCCATGGTGGTCAGATAGTATACAAGGGATTATTTCAATCCTTTTGTATCTGTTGAGGCTTGCTTTGTGGCCCACTATATGGTCTATTTTGGAAAAGGTTCCATGGGGTGCTGAAAAGAAGGTGTACTCTTTTGAGTTTGGGTGAAATGATCTGTAGACGTCTATTAGGTCCATTTGATTTAGGGATTCTGTGAGTGCTTTTATTTCCCTATTTGGTGTCTGTCTAGTTGATCTGTCCCTTGGTGAGAGTGGAGTGTTGAAGTCTCCCACTATTAAGGTATTAGGATCAATGTATGATTTAAGCTTTAATAATGTTTCATTTACGAATGTCGGTGCTCTTGTATTTGGGGCATAGATATTCAAGATTGTGATGTCCTCTTGGTGGATTTTTCCTTTGATGAGAATATAGTGGCCCTCCTTATCTTTTTTCATTAACTTGGGTTGAAAGTCTATTTTATTAGATATTAGGATGGCTACTCCAGCTTGTTTTCTGGAACCGTTTGCTTGAAAAACAGTTTTCCAGCCCTTTACTCTGAGGTAGTGTTTGTCTTTTTTGCATAGGTGTGTTTCTTGGATGCAACAGAATGTTGGATCCTGTTTCCTTAACCATTCTGTTAGCCTGTGTCTTTTTATTGGTGAGTTGAGTCCATTGATATTGATAGATAATAGTGACCAATGCATGTTAGTTCCTTTTGTAATGGAGTCGATGATCTAACCCTGATTCATTGCTTGTTTTCTTTTCATTTTTGTTGGGATATTATCTGTATGCCCTGTTTTCTTGGGTGAATTTGTTTTCATTGGATTGGAGTTTTCCTTCTAGTATCTTCTGTAGGGATGGTTTGCTGTGTAGATATTGTATAAATTTAGTTTTGTCATGGAATATTTTGTTTTCTCCATCTATGTTGATTGAAAGCTTTGCAGGGTATAGTAGTCTGGGTTGACATTTGTGATCTCTTAGAGTCTCCATGATACTTGCCCAGGCCCTTCTGGCTTTCATAGTTTCTGATGAGAAGTCCGGCGTGATTCTGATAGGTCTACCTTCATATGTTACTTGGCCTTTTTCCCTTGCTGCTTTTAATATCTTTTCTTTGTTCTGTAGATTTAGTGTTTTGACTATGATGTGACGTGATGTGTTTCTTTTCTGGTCTAGTCTATTTGGAGTTCTGTAGGCCTCTTGTATATTTATGGACATCTCTTTCTTTAAGTTGGGAAAATTTTCTTCTATGATTTTCTTGAAAATATTTTCTGGACCTTGGAGTCTGGAGTCTTCTTTTTCGTGAATTCCTATTATTCTTAGATTTTGTCTTTTCATAGCATCCTTGATTTCTTGGATATTTTGTGATTGGAACTTTTCTGATTTTACTTTTTCTTTGAGAGAAGTATCCATTTCTGCAAGTGTGTCTTCAGCTCCAGAGATTCTCTCTTCCATCTCTTGTATTCTGTTGGTGATGCTTACTTTTGTGGTTCCTGATCTTTTCTCCAAGTTCTCCAGCTCAAGAGTTTTCTCATTTTGTGTTTTCTTTATTGATTCTAATTCTGTTTTCATGCCTTGCACCATTTCTTTCATGTGTTTGAATTTGGATTCCTGTCTCTCTACAATGGCCTCTATTTCTTTTTTCATTTCCTTCTTATATGCCACTAATTTTTCCTCTACTTGTGTATCTATTTGTTTGGCTATGTTTGCCTGTGTTTCTTTAAGGATATTGTCTATTTCTTCTTTCTTTGCCTCCAATTGACTGGCCATCTCTTTGAAAGACTTGTTCATTTCCTCCTTATGAGCCTCAAATAATTGGGCAAGCATGGCTTTAAAATCATTTTCCTGTGCTTCTGCTGAATTGGTGTATCCATCGATTTTGGGGTTTGCTGGTGAAGTCATGATGTCCTGATTTATGTTGGAAGTGTTCTTTCGCCTACTTCTGGCCATTGGCTTATCTGAAACCTTCCCTGTTTGTTTTTGGATTCTGCAGATCAGACTGGTGCTGTCTCTCTCTGGTGTCTGGAGAGTTCTTCAGGAAGCTGAGCACTCTCAGCGTGTGCTGAGGACTAGCTGTACCTGTGGGAGGAAAGTACGCAGGCGCAAACGGGGCAAATGCAAGCGTGTGTGTGTGTGTGTGTGCGCGCGCGCGCGTGTGTGTCTGTGTGTGTAAGTGTGCGTGGATGAGTTTCTCGAGGGACAGAGTGATGGCTAATGTTGAACCCTTGAGTGTGTGGGAGGGGCTCTGTACTGTATATGTCGCAGGCGCTAATGATGATCGCAGCGCAATTTCTGGTATTAACTGTCTTAGCTTCTCAATCAGGCCCACAGGGCAGGAACTTCAATGTCCCTAGTGCCCCTCTGTTTCCCAAAGTGGGTATGTGGGTGGGAGGGCAGTTCGATGCCTGGCTTCTGATTTAGAAGGACCCAGGATCTGGGGAACTGCAGATTCTCAAGGGTGCACTCACTTACAGGCAGGTCTCTTGGCCGAGATCGTGGTATCCGGGGCTCTCTGCTCTCTGGTTTGGCCCTGCTTCTTTGATGTGTCCTGCCAGTTCTGTGCTGCTGTCACTGCCAGGTTCTGAGGTCTTGCTGCAGCTGGAGTTTTCAGGGTGGTCACTTCAGCAGGGATGGGGTAATCAGGCTCTCTGTTCTCTGGTTTGGCCCTTGTTAGTCTTAAACTGGAGGGCTGTGGTGCCCCGCCAGTTCAGTACTGCTCCGCTGCCACGTCCTGCTGTAACTGGAGACTGGCTTGCTAGTCCCAATGCTTTCTGGGAAGTCCTGGGATCTCTTCGTTGTGCTCTCCAAGCTTGGGAGGCCCAGTGCCTGGTGTGTCCAGGTTGTATGACGTTTCTGCCTGATTTTGGTGAGTATATAGCGTATTCTCTGTCACTGTGGGATTGGGCGGGTCGTACCGTCAGTGATGGCGATCCTGCGGAGCTAGTATGGTGTCTAGCAGATTTGCGCCCTGGGAGGATGGTGCAGCTGCTGCGCGAATCTGGGACTCTGGGGTAGGTACTGCTGGCTTTTGTCTGCCGCTAAAGTGCTTGGGGCTCCGTCTCAGCGGCTGTATACCCCAGGCAGTTAGGTCTGCGCTGAGAAAGATGAGTCCGCTGTGCGGCTGTGCCGAGGAGGAAGGAGGTCTGGGGGAAGGGAGTGCGGCAAGAACAAAGGATCTTTTCTCTCCCTCCCCAAGCAAGTCTCCGGGTGACCGGAGGCCAAAGTTTTCACCTCCTGCGATGTTCTCTGGTATTCAGAAAGCCTCGCTGTGGTTTTCCTGGGTTGGGGGTCCTTCCATTCTCCAACTCAGAAGATCAGGTATCCCACTGCTCAGAAACTGTGTGTGCTAGTCGCCATCTTGGCTCCGCCCCCTCCTCTGGTCATTTTTATACTGGTTCCTTCCTCCTTTTCTGTAACACGTATCCATGTATTCCATGATATTATGTTTACTCTTACCTACTGCAGTTAAGATCTCCTTGTTTCTTATCATTATTCCTAAGACCTCCTTGCGTTCTACCATGATTATTTGTGTTGTTCCAAGACCTAATCTCTCTTTCTCTCATGCACACACACACACACACAATCTCCCTGCCACAAATTAAAATTTAGATTTTTTTATTGGATAGATTATTGTCTAATAGTTACTCTCAAACTATACTTTTATGTCCATATAATTTCAGCTCAGTGATTACATGAGAGCATTTTCACACAGTAAAATTTTTGTTAGTAGATATGCAGCACCTCCGTTTATACAGCAGAAGGAGCAGAGTTACCCCTACTTTGAAACTCTATTAAAGTCAGTTACGTGGAATGAGCACAGCACCAATTCTTTATTCCCTTCATGTTGCTCATAATTTTGCTGAGAAATTTTTCTCCATACTTAATAAGAAATGGTAAACCATTGTGGATATTGTCTCCTCTAAGACTGATGTGAGCAACTGAAAAATAGACTTTCAAGCGATATTAATTCTGGCAGCAAAAAGAAAAATGAGAGAAGTGACAGGCCTGATATCTTGAAAGAGTGTGACTCGGTTTACATAAAAACATTATTAAATTTTAATATTTCCCTAATAGAGATAGTTCCAAAAGTGGGCAATTTGCCCAGTTTCACTGCCCCAAGCTTAGCTTGATTTATTCTCTATCATTTTCCTCCTGAATCTCTTAAATTTCTGAGAAAGATTCCCTGCGCTTGCATTTTTCATTGGAGTACACAACTGTGTTTGAGTTCTTGATGAACCTGAGTTTGAGTGGAGTAATTCCAGCTTCTTCATAAATTTTCCATGTCATTAACTTTCCGCTGAACAAATCTACCAGTCAGTGCCAAACTTCTATTCCTAGATTTTGCGAAACGTTGTGCCATAAAGTGTCCCAAGGTCCTATCACTTTACCAGATTTCACCTGTAACTGACATTATTGATTATGCCAAGGACAGTGTCTGAAGTGTGTTGTGCATTTGGTGCAGTCATTAAGCTTTTAATCACACTTATGGCTGCATTAATTAGCATAGTCAGGGAGGTGCAATAGTATCGGTGAAGGGATGTCCTAGTTGAAACATAAGGACAGAGATTTTTAGTAATGGGGTGGTCTGTGCTGTAGAGATGGATGGCTGCTGAGATTTACTCAATTGGTGTCTTTCCCATTTTGCTGGTCATTCATTCCCTTGACTAGCTGCTTTTTAGAAAATTGAAAGGCTGGTGTTTCTTCAGTTTGAAGAGAGACAAAGAGAAATAAAACAGTTTGAGATGTAGGGAAATAACTAGCAGTGATATATTTGTGATGAGGAATAACCAGAAAGTTGTGGTGGGTGGAGAAAGCGAAGTGGTTTGCAAGCTCCTTTCTCCTTTCTGAAAGCTGCATTCAGAAGCCCTTTAAAACGTCCATTTCTGTGAATTTCTCATCATACGCCAAAGCATATCTGAATTCAAATGTCCCATTCTATTTTTACTGGGGAACTCTAGTGTGATATAATGTAGCTTAATTCCATGTTATCCTAATCATAAGTTCACTGACTGCAAAAAGTAATTTCATATTTCTGTATATGAGTCAACACTATTTTACAAATGTCTCACATCTTTGAGAAAAGTCCCACAATCCCAATTTACCCCAGTCAACCACAATTGATTCTACATATTCTTATGTAAAAGATTAAATGAAGCGTTAGATTTGTTTTTAAGTAATTTTAGAGACCTTTGTTCACATTCTATGACTACCTCTATACTTCTGGTGATAACTTTCATTTTCACATAATGGTCCTCTTTCAAGAATCCAATTATCTTATGTTAAAAAAGAATTGCTCATAATTTAAATCAGAATGGTCTCTCATAATTGGTAAAATAAACATAATCCTTGATTATGTTCTGGTGAAGTATAATATTCACAATCAAATATTCATATTATTCTTAAAGGTTGTCATTAATTTTCCAATTTATTAAAAATTCACCTTACACCAAAGATTTCAGCTCTAATCATAGTAGGCCCTTTAAAATAAATTATTAATTATTTGATATTTTCACAAATGTATACACTATCGTTTGGCCATATTTATCTTCCCACACTTCTCTCCCCAACTACTCCAAATTTAACTCCATTTTTACCCAATTTATTGTCCTCTCTTTTTGCTTATTTTTTTAAATTTTGTTTTTCCAGACAGGGTTTCTCTATGTTGCTTTGGCAGTCCTGGACTTGCTTTTGTAGACCAGGCTGGCTTTGAACTCACAGTGATCTTCCTGCCTCTCACTCCCTGAGAGCTGGGATTAATGGCATGTACCACTGTGCCCAGCTTTTTTGGGGACCCACCACATCCAATTAATGCTGTTCATATAATACTCATGGATATGGGACCATCCTTTGGAAGTTATCAATGAATGTAGTTTCACAGCCCGAAACAAAATTGATTCCCATCTCCCCAAAGAAGTTTCCACTATCAATACTTCTAAGTTATGTGCGGGATCTCTCACGTTTCTCTGTACTTTACACTGGAATCTGTACAGATGAGTTGGTATCTGTAGGAACCAGAGGAATCACTGACAGGATGAAGTCCTGAGTGAATTTGTATTTTCCACATGGGCACAGGCATGTCAAGGACTCCAAGTCCACAGACCCATGGAAGACAGGCAAAACATTCATCCATATGGTCCAGGCTCAAGGGAAGGGAAATGGCAAAGCTTTCCACTAGGAGTCTGAATATTCTTGTTGATGAAGGACTGATCAGTATCTGCAGCTTCATCCTGGAATACTGACATCCTTTTGAAACTGCTTCCATAGTGAAACCTGCTATGAATGTGGGTGCCCTCTCATCTAGGGTACATATATTCAGAATTGAGATGTCAATCTAGATCAATTTTTCCTCTGGTGAGTATAAAGTGTCCTTCCTGATGTCTTTTTATTAATTTTGGTTGAAAGTCGATCTTACTAATTATTAGAATAGCCACTTCAGCTTGCTTCCTGTGTCTGTTTTTTTTTTTTTTTTGGAAAAACTTTTTCCAGCCCTTTATTCTGAGGTAATGTCTATTATCGTTGCTGAGGTGTGTTTCTCATATGCAACAGAATGAATCCTGTTTACACATCTGTTCTGTGAGCCTGTGTCTTTTTATTGGAGTATTGAGGCCACTGATGTTGAGAAATATTAATGACTGACCAGTGGTTTTTAATTCTTATTATTTGGATGTTGATGGTAGTAGAGTATGTTTGTGTGTGGTGTGTGTTTCCTCACTTTTTGTTTTTCTGTTGTGGAGTTATTTATTTCCTGTGTTTTCATGGGTGTAATTAGCCTCCTTGGGTTGGAGTTTTCCCTTTAGTATCTTCTGAAGGGTTAGGTTTATGGATTGCTTAATTTTGTTTTCTTCATCTATGATGATTAAAAGTTTTGCTGTGTATAAGAGTCAAGGCTGACATCTGTGGTTTCTTAGTGACCTTAAGAAATCTGCCCAGACACTTCTTGATTTTAAAGTTTATGGTGAGAAGTCAGGTGTGATTTTCATAGGTGTGCATTTATATGTGACATGGCCTTTTCTTTTTTCTTTTTCCTAGCAGCTTTTACTACTCTTTATTTGTTCTGTACATTTAGTATTTTCATTATTATGTGACAGGATGGTTTTCTTTTCTGGTCCAGTCTATTTGGTATTCTGTAGGCTTCTTGCATGCTTATAGGAATCTTTGCTTAGATTGAGGAAGTTTTCTTCTATGATTTTTTGAAAATATTTTCTGGGCCTTGGAGCTTGGAGTCTCCTCCTTTTATTCCTATTATTCTTAGGTTTGGTCTTTTCATATTGTCACTGATTTCTTGGATGTTTTATGTCAGAAACTTTTTAGATGTAACATTTTCATTGACTGATGTATTGCTTTCTTCAATCATATCTTCTGCACTTGAGATTCTTTTTTCCATCTCTTGAATTCTGTTGGGATGCTTTGGTCTGAAGTTCCTGTTCTCTTCCCTACGTTTTCCATCTGTAGGATTGTCTCAGATTGTGTTTTCTTTATTGAGTCTATTTCCATTACTAGGTCTTGGACAGTTTTATTCATTTTCTCCTCCCATTTGACCTATTTTTCTGTATTGTTTAAGGGATTTATTCAATGCCTTCACCTGCTTGATTGTCTTTCCTGAATTTATTAGAGGAATTTATTTTCCTAGTTAAGGCCTTTATCATTTTCATAACCTCGGATTTAATATTGTTTTCTTGTGTTTCAAGTATGATGCTATCACCAGGGCTTGCTGTGGTAGGATAACTGGGTTGGTGGTGTCATATAGTCTTGAGTTTTATTGCTTGTGTTCTTAGGCTAACCTGTAGACATGTGGTTGACTCTGTTCTTAGCATGACTGTTGGTCTCTGATGGTACTAGGTCTCATAAGTTGTAGGTGGAGCTCGTGGTCCCAGATGGCTGGCAGTCCTCTGTTTTTCCAACTGCCTCTTGATTCTTGCTGGTCTCTTTGGCATCAGATTTGGGTGGTTCTTGGAAATACCACAAGCTACAGAACTGGGGTTTGTGGTGCACAGGGGATGTAGAGAGCACAGAGACCTGAGCAGACCTCACCACTGCTGCTGGCCTGCTGTTGCAGGCCAGTAGACAACCTTTTGTTGCATGTGCGCGTTTCATCTAATCATTCTTTAGACTCAAATCTAAATCACAATGAGTTAATTTCCTGTTTCAAGTTAGAGTAGTTGGAAAAATCAATCATTAACGACGTATTGGTATCTAGTCTTCTATTGGCAACTGAAGGGATTTGTCTCAATGAGGAAGAAATTTCCTATTTTTTACATGTAAGAAATAAGTTTGCAAAACATGTGTTGACCTCTGTTGAAATTGATAAGGCAAGTGTTATTATTATTGTTGTTGTTATTATTATTATTATTATTATTTACAATTCATTCACTTTGTACACCAGTTATAGCTCCCTCTCTCATCTCCTCCATGTCCCACCTTCCCTCCTTCTTCCTTCCCTATCTCTGTCCCTAGTCTACTGATAGGGAAAGCCTTCCTTCCCTACTGTCTGACCCTAGCCTATTAGGTCCCATCAGGACTGCCTAGATTATCTTCCTCTGTGGGCTGGCTAGGTCTCCCCACCAGGGAGAAGTGATCAAGGAGCAGGCAACCAAGTTCATATCAGAGATTATCACTTCTCTTATTAGAGGACCCACAGGAGGCTGAGCTGTCAATGCACTACATCTGGGCAGGGGATCTAGGTCTTTTCTATGCAAAATCTTTGGTTGATGCATCAGTCTCTGCAGTTCCTCCTGGGCCCACCTTGTTTTGTCTTTGTTCGTCTCCTTGTGTGGCTCTTGTCCCCTCCGGGTCTCTCTATATCTCCCTTCTTCCATAAGACTCTGCTCTCAGTCCAAAGTTTGACTGTGCGTCTCTGCATTTGCTTTGATCCCTGCTGGGTGGAATCTTTAAGAGGACATCTGTGGTAGGCTCCAGTCCTGTTCCCTCTCTTCTATGCTTCAAGAGGTTTATTCTGTTTTTCCTTCTGAATGAGAATTAACCATCTTCTCTAGGGTCTTCTTTGTTGTTTAGCTTCATTAGGTGTGTAGATTTTAGTATGGTTATCCTGTGTTATATATCTAGTATAAAGTGTCTGTAGGAGTGTGGATTTATTTCTGGGCCTTCTATTGGAGTCCATTGATCCACCAGTCAGTTTCTATGCCAGTACCATGCCATTTTTATTACTATTGCTCTATAGTACAACTTGAGATTAGGGATGGAGATACCTCCAGAAGTTCTTTTATTGTACAGGATTGTTTTAGCTATTCTGATGTTTTGTTTGTTTGTTTGTTTGTTTGTTTTCCATATTAAGTTGATCAAGTTTTCACTATCCATTTTACAAAATCCAAGCAGTCTCTGGATACCCTGCAAGGCAATGAGAACTTCTTCTATACTGCAGAAAGAATGCAAATTTGGTTCATGTTAAAAATTGATTTAATAAGTCTTTATTAATAGAGAAACTGGACAAAAGACAGATCAGACAGCATCCTCTCTGAGGGCTGTGAGATCCTTAGTAGATCTTAATACAAATGTAGACTCTAAACCTAAGAAAACTGAGGAAACAGACATGAGTGGATGGACTTAAGTTGTTAAATTTGTAGTAACATATATGCCAATAGTAAATAAGTACATAAACTTTTCCAAGGGAAATGAAACGAAGACATGAGACTTCCAGGTATGAATACTGGAGAGTCCTAATATGCTGAAAGGAACTTGAAACTTTAAAAAATTCTTTAAATTCCTTTACTTGCTTCTTAGCTCAGTTACCTGCTTTAAAGAAATTTTTGGAGATAATTTATAAAACAAATTGTTTGGAGTTTTATATAGTGATACATCCCATGATACATGCTTTTCTCTACAATGCTCATCTCTAAGTAAAACAGTAAAAAAATAAAGAAAATTGATACACTACAGCACATAGAATAACATTATGGATAATCAATAATCTTATCAAATTGTTAAACACTGAGTGATCAAATTTCATTATGAGTATACTGGATAATATATTTTTCTGTTAGTATGAATATCACACTAATATGAATTTTGTGCAGAGAGAATATGCAACATAATAAACAAGAAATATTACTGTTTGCCTCTAGATTTTTTATAGATTCATAATGAGAAGTTTGTTTAAATTGTAAATTACTGGAATGTAAAGATTAGTTTGCAGTTACCATTTTTTTTCTGTCTTTATTGTGATTGTATTTGAGTATGTCTAAATGTTACTGCAGCCACTAAATGACAACATTACCTGAACCTTGGTCAAATATTGGCAGCTGTCCTGAAAAGGCATGTTGGCATATTCTCAGATTCATCTCTTGAGCCAATCAGATGGCACACTGAGTACTTTGCTCTTGAACAGACTCATGCCAACATGGAGTCTTTTACACTCTGCCAGTTTCTTCCACCAGGCTGCCTGTTGACTAATGAACAGCATGCTGAATGCTTTGCAGCTACAGCCAAAAACAAAACCAAAAATGATGGGAAGGCGGTTGTAACTATCCATAAATGACTTTTTAATCTGTGGAACCAGAGATGGAATCAAGAGTAATCAGGGTCAACATTATTTCTGATGTGAGCCTGACTTTGAAAACTTTGTTGAAGCCAATTTTAAAATATTAATCAATAGTAAACTTAATTAAAATAATCAAATTATGGCTCAATGAAATCTGCCTAAATGCTTTAAAATTCTATTTCCTCATGTGAAAAGGGGCCATTAATATCTTTAATGTTGCTACATTCTTATTACATAAAAATAAATTAATATTCACAAAGCATTTATTTAAAATCTACCTTAATAATATCATCATTTTTTTTTTATCTTATTGTCATTTTGTGAAAATTTTGAAACTGGAAGATAACAGAAAAATTAGAATACCTCCAAAAGTTTTTAAAGAATGACTGGTGATTCTTTTAAAATGATGGAGAGTGTGGAACTTTACATACATTTTCATTTTCTGATACATATATTACTAATTTCATGTCATTTTCTTTTATAATGTCATGAACATTGGTCCTATATATTTTCATTTGAGGTATAATAGCCAAACTGTTATTAGTTTACCTTTCTACAATTTTTAGATTTCTTTTTACCATATCTAATTATCCTTCTTAGTAATTTGAGAACTTTAACCTTTTCACTTAAAGACTTTTTTGTGTTTTAAGAAATCTCCATTTACTAATATCAGACTGCAGGTGTGTCTTAGACATAGATTGCTTGCCTAGCATGCATGAGGCATCAGAACCCATTCATAGCACCAGACAAACAATAAAATCAACTCTATCAAATCACTATTATCAATACACATGCCCAATCTAGTAATAAAGGAAGTGTGCATTAGTACTTTCATGAGTAAGCTACGGCCATTGATTTAAAAGCACAGATGCCTTCTAAGTGTCTATTAGTAATAGCACACAAACATGGGTATGTGAGACAAAAGGATGATGTGACTCACAGGCCAGTTGGAGATATGCAATAACAGGTGCTGTCACTCTGATTAGAACTGTAGACAACTTAAACCTTAGAAATCATTTATCTTTACAATAGTCCATTTAGTATTTTCATATTGTGGTTGATCTCAAGAAAAGGTATGAAAAAAATCACAAATAATGGAGAATCACCTTACTCTCTGTCTGTTGAATTGGTTAAATTGAAAAAAAAAATGGATGTGACACCCCTCCTCGATTATAAGACACATGTACAAAGCTCAGGGATTTCTGGAGCATTACTAAATGAAAAAATGTAATAGTGGAGATCATGCATATCATGTACTGATCGTGAAAGCAGACACTAACACACTTTACTTGCTACTTAAGCTTGAATGTGTACCATGGGTTATAGACTACACAGGCTGACAAGGAAACCTTTGGGCAGTATTATTTTTTTTTAATTTTATTTAAGAATTAGTGACTATTGTGAGAAGAAAATAATTAAGACACTTCTTCCATTTATTAGTGTTCATCAAGCTTTAAATACTGATGATAAACATTTATTCAAGTTCTTACACTTGATTGGTATCAAGTCCACATGCTCAAAGAAGCAGAAGGTATATCAATGGGACAAGCTACCATAAATGCACGCACACACACACACACACACACACACACACACAAACACACACGAATGCATATATATATATATACATTTTTATACTTTTGTAGTTTGTATCTCAATTAAATATTGTGTGGTGGGTTTTTTTATATTTTGACACATTAAATGTCTTAACATTCTTTTATCTTTTGGGTCTGGAGATACAGAGCTGTTAAAAGCATGGGCTGAAAAAAAAATCCATGTGCTGTTATCTCAGAGGACCCAGGTCCATTCTCAGGCACACAGTGGCTAACAACTTTTTGTAACTGCAGTTCTTAAGAATTATAGACACTCAGTTATAGCCTGTATGGATACTGCACACATAAGGTACACAGACATGCATTCAAACAAATATTCATATTCAAAATAAATAATAAATGTCTTAAAAATTATTTTAAAATTATCAAGCAGCCTAGTTGATTATATAAAAGATCTGGTAATTTTAACTATTATGAATAAAACTTGTATAAACTGATTTGAACAAATGTGCTTGTTGTATATCGGAGCATCTTTGGGTTACATGCCCAGGAGTGGTATAGCTGGGTCTTGGGGTAGAGCTATTTTCTGAGAAAGCACCAGATTGATTTCCAGAATGGTTCTACATCGTTATATTCCCACCAGCAATGAGGAGGGTTCCCCTTTCTCGATATCCTCTCCAGCATATGTTGTCAATTGAGGTTTTGATCTTAGTCATTTTGATGTGTGTAAGATGGAATCTCAGTGTTGTTTTCATTTGAATTTCCCTTTTGACTAAGGAAGTTGAGTATTTTTTTTTACGTGTTTCTTTGCTATTTGATATTCCTTTGTTGAGAATTCTCTATTTAGATCTGTACCTCATTTTTTCCCCTTGGGTTATTTGGTTTGTTGGCGTTTAATTTCCTGAATTCTTTAAGTATTTTGGATATTAGCATTCTGTCAGATAAGTGTTGGTGAAGATCTTTTTCCACTCTGTAGGCTCTCCTTTTTTTCTGTTGTTAGTGTCCTTTGCATTACAGAAGCTTTTCAGTTTTATTAGGTCCCATTTATTGATTGTTGATCTTAGAACCTCAGCTGTTGGTGTTCTGTCTAGGAAGTTGTCTTCCTTGCCAATGAATTCTAGGCTCTTCCCCACTTTTTTCCTAACAGATTTAGTGTATCTGGTTTTATGTTGAAGTCTTTGATCCATTTGGACTTTAGTTTTGTGCAGGGTCATAAACATGGATCTATTTGCATTTACATGTAGACAATGAGTTAGACTGGCACCATGTGTTGAAGATATTATCTTTTTTTTTTTTTCTATTGTATAGTTTTGGCTTCTTTGTCAAAAATAAAATGTCCATAGTTGTGTGGTTTTATTTCTGGGCCTTTTATTGAATTCCATTGATCCATTAGTCTGTTTCTATGCCATCCCTGTGCAGTTTTTATTACTATTGCTCTATAGTACAGTTTAAGATCAGGGGTGGAGAAACCTCTGGAAGATATTTTATTGTATAGGATTGTTTTAACTATCCTGGGTATTTTGTTTTTCCATATGAAGTTAAGAATTGTTCTTTCAGCTATAATAGTTTTATTCCTAATAGCCAGAATCTGGAAACAAGAAAATGTGGTACATTTACACAATGAAAGAAATTTTAGTTATTAAAAACAAGGAAATCCTGAACCTTGCAGGCAAATGGATGGAACCGGGAAATATCATCCTGAGTGAGGTAACCCAGAACCAGAAAGACAGGCATGGTATATTCTCACTTATAAGTCGATATTAACCATATAATACAGGATAAATGTACTAAAGTCCACAGACCTAAAGAAGCTAATTAATAAGGAGTACGTTAAGTAGGATGCTTAATCCTCATTCACAAGGGCAAATAGAATAGATGAAACTGCTTCAACCAGAAGCGGGTGAAGAGAGGAAACAGGACAGGATCCCACCTTAGATGTCCTCCATAAGACTACCCAGTGTAGGTTTGAAGCAGATGCTAAGATTCATAGTCACACTTTGTATAGAGCACAGGGAGTCTTAGGGAAGAGTTAGGGATAGAATGACTAAGAGGGGTAGGAGCTCCACAAGGAGACCAACTAAGCCAACAAATCTGGGCCCGGGGGGCCTGCAGAGACTGACGCACCTATCAAAGACAGTGCATGGAGAGGGCCTAGACCGCCTGCTCGGACGTAGCTGATAAATAGCTCAGTCTCCATGTGGATTCCCTAATAAGGGCAACAGGGATTATCTATGACATGGACTCTGTTCTACCTTTTGCCAGGCCACAGAGGAAAAGGATTCATATAGTCCTGATGAGACTTGATAGGTAGAGGAGGAGGGGTCCCCATTTCTATGGTCTGGGGGAAGGGGATAAGGGGGAGGAAGGAGGGAGAATGGGACCAGGAGAAGATAAGGGAGAGGGCTACAATTGTGATATAAATTGAATAAATTATAAGAGAAATTTAAAAAGAGAGGATAATTTAATCTTATTTTGAAAGTCAGTGTACAGTACTGAGATAGTTTAATTTAAAACAATTGCTTATTTATTTGATTATATACATGTATTGATATTTGAAGGTGTGTTGTATTTTTAACAGCATATTGTCACTTATATTGAATAGAGTTTCTATCTTTACTTTGATGAATTGAATCTGATTAAAATTTTTTGAATTAAAATGTACACATAGTTTTGTTATCAAGAGCAATGGCATTGAAAAGCACAGCAGAGCTGGCAGTTATCTTGGACTTCGTCTGGACCCATGGTCTACTCTTGTATATGAGAGGGCTAAGACTCTCAAATCTTAATTGACCTTTACACTGCCTCAGATCTCATTAGTGCCTTTTCAAATTCTAAGAAACCGTTTGTCAAGCTGCCAAGTCAATACCCTTCACTAAGCTCTGTGGCCTTCAAATAACACAAAGTTTGCATTTTTTTTTTTTTTTGCTGTTTAATTTTTATTAACATTTTGAGAGGAAAAAAATAGAAAGTTGTCCAAATCCATGTATACAGGTAATTAAATTTAATTTTAAAACATACTGTACTATTTAAGCAAGTCTTTGAATACAATAAATATGCTAACTGTAAATGAGTGTATGTGTGTGTGTGTGTGTGTGTGTGTGTGTGTGTGTGTGCATGTGTAAATGAGGGTCCTACTTACTATGTAAATACCAACATAAGTAGAGGAAATGAATCTACTCTTTATGCTGTGAATATTAGGAAAAGATTTCCAGTTTCTGTTTAAGTGTTCTAAAAATCTGCTGGGATTTTCTCTTTCTCTTTTCCCAGATTGACTTAATTCTGTTCATTAGAGCATGCTAGAAAGACAGAGGCAGCTGGTCTTTGCCAACTCTGTGAACACACTCCCAACCCCCCTCCCATTTCTCAGCCTAAATAGCAGAACATACATAGAAACTCCTTCCAGTAAAAAAAAAAAAAAAAAAAAAAAAAAAAAGACCATTTAGAAGGGCACCTGCACAAATCAGGTTAATAGGATTTTTTTTTCTGAGTACAGAATTATAAAAATAATAGTAAATATGGGTTGAATTCTATTATTCTATTTGACCTTTTACTTAATGAGAAGAAAGTCTTTTGAAAGAATACAAAACCTAACAAGGTAAATATCACAGAAAGGTCACAGAACACACCCAGAGGTTTCACGTGACTTTTATTTCATCCTGTAAAATATGTTTTGGCTTCTTGTGTTTAGATTTCATTTTCTAAGGTATTTTGCTTTTTATCAAAATTCAGCTTAATGCACGATTAAAGCAGTATTACAATTAATGGAACAATTAATCAGAAAAGCCATGAGTTCCCATATGCCTTTCTTCAATTTTACAGATCACTACCACTTTGCATATGTGTGGTGCACTGATTATAAACAAGGACAAATGTTATAAAAATCCATCACACAGAATACAGGAGAGGTTCACTGCACTCAAATCCTGTGCTGCACAGCATCACCCCTCCTGCCTATTCCACTATACTGCTTTCGAAAATCCCTATAGATTTATATCCTTTATCGTGTGCTTTAGTGTATGACAACTACATATGAGGGTATATGATAATTTGACTATTCAGTTACTATAAAAAGTGCTTTGTTACACTTCACATGTATATCATGTATGTGCTGTATTCATATTCTAACTTCACCACTTTTCATCTCTCCAGTATTAGTGCGATGAGTTTTACTCCAGAAGAGCTTTTGTTGTTCCCCCTTTTCTCTCCAGATTTCCTCTTTTGCAGTTCCAAATAAATCACACAACCAAACACACACATGCACAGCACACATGCAAACATACATACACACTAAATCACAGATCCTTACATTATTGAAAATATATTTTATTTGTCTCCTTACATTTTCTTGTTTCTACTTCTTTTTTTTTTGACTCTAAGTGAATATTTATAAAAACAAAATACAACATGTGGAGTTTTATACTTTGTCAAAAAGCTGACAAATGCCATGAACAATCACGAAATCAAGGCAAATAACACACTTATATTAATCACTGTCTAACATACTTCTGGTAGCTTCCCTACATCCTTAGCTGTTTATATGAACAGTTTTGTATCCTTTGAAGACACAGAAAAGAACCACCATGACCCAGTCACTCTGCCGGTTTCTCTTCACTGCCCACACACATCTGTTGTGAGGCACACGGAATACATTTGTAAGGTGGTGCACCCTGGCCATATGTATTCCTACCAGCACCAGGTAGCTCATTCCAGCAGACATAAGAGCATCCTACAATAGGATGACTGATCCACAAACCCCAACTTCTTGGGATTCTAATGTACTTTCCACTTAGCAGAAACATCAGTAGTTGCTCTATCATCCACAAAACAACAAAAGTGTTTGGAGCAATTGAAGAGAAAGCATGTTTTTTGTTTGTTTGGTTTTGGTTTTTTTGTTGTTGTTTATTATATTTAAAATAACTTCGTTTTTTTAATTAATAAAAGTGAGCATTTGATCATCAAAGTCACTAGTCTTTCCAGACTTTGAAAACGACTATGCAATGTGAAACTTTTATGTTTTCTTTTTTTTTTTTCAATGCAGTTTATTCAGAAACCTTGAACAATCCTCGGACCCTGGGGAAAGCCAGCCCACAGCTTAAATAGCCTCTGGGTAGCCAATCCAGGCGTGCCACGGGGGCAATGCAGATAGGTCCACATACATGGAAGCAAGCCAGATCCTCAGCCTTAGCCAAATGTGGAATTGTTCGTGACAGAGAGCACTCACCATCGGGAAGGTGGAAGGCGGAAACCAGCTCCATCTTTAAGGCATAGCATTCTGCAGCTCTCTACAGTTCCCCCTTTTTGTTTTAGATGCATCAGGCAAGAGTAGAGGTCTGATCTCTGATATTAGAAATAAATTGGGACTTTGTACCGATGTTCGTTTGGGTGTCATCCACCCAAAGAGCATCAGACCCGTCCGATACCTTTTTCTCAGAGGCGGGACCTGGGGCATCAACCCGCATGCAACCAGACATGCTCTTCTCTGGGTCCAAAGCGGCTGACCCTGAGTGCAGTGCTTAGCCTCGCATCCTGAGCGTAACATTTTAGCTTTTTATGGTATCCAACCATGCTTGGGGAGAATGTCCTGCTTCAATGGCTGTAAAGGCCTGAATGATCAAGGTTGCATCACACTGTTGTGAGACTCTAATCTTGCATATATACCACAGGCAAGCCAAGGAGACCAACACCAGAAGGCCTGCTAACGCTCCCATGCCTGCCCATTCCTTCAGATGATTCATGGCTGCAGCAATCCATGCTGATAATCCTGCGGCTAGTCCTGCGCTTGCTTTTTTGCCCAATGCTGGAATGCTAGTAAATTTAGGTATGCCCTGGTTACTCGCATGCCTCACTGCGTACCTGTGCCCGTTGATGCCCCTCACGCTATGACTTTCTTCAGACAGAAAAGGGATCTTGGAACTACAGCCACCATTGTTACAACCATCTCATTGGCGGCTGTTGGAGCTACCACCGGGGCACTAGCCATGAGTCATACTGGGCAGACTGCTCAGACCCTGAACAATCATTTAGCCAATGTAGCTCATGCCTTAGTTGTACATAAAGGAATTAATGCTCAACTAAAAGGAAGCTTGATGGTGTTCAATCAGAGGATTGACCTCTTGCAGGAGCAAATTGATACCCTATGGCAAATCGCTCAACTTGGCTGTCAATGAAAATATGCTGGACTTTGAGTCACTAGCATATAACATGAGAATTTTTCCTGTGCTGCAAATCTGTCTAAACAATTGTCGAGCTATATTTTAGGTAATTGGACTGGAGAATTCGATACTACGATGGAGCAGCTGAGAGTGGCCATTGTTTCTACTTCTTTATCCTACCTGTTATTCCCCTTTTCACTTCCTCCTTTTGACTTTAATTTCATAAGTACACACACAAACACACATAAATATGCAAATGCAAATTCTCCCACAAAAGAATATTCTGCATTTGATAGAACATATATGACATTTACATTTCTGATTCTGTTTATTGTGCTTTACACAGTAAATACTGATATCATCTACGTACCTTCAAGGTTACATAATTAGATTCCTTTATAGTTGAATACAGTTCCATTGTTGTACAACTTTCATTTATCTACACATGTATTGACAAGAATATAGTCTTATATATTCATATATTGGCTCTATTGCCTATAGAGCAACTATAAACATGGACATTCAAGTTTCTTCAGGATATACTAAATTAGAAACATACACACACACACACACACACACACACACACACACACACATAACATATATCCAGGAGTGGTATAGCTAGAACATACCATAGTTTTATGCTTAAGTTTTGAGGAAAATCCATAACTACACACACACACACATATATATTGTTTACACATTGATATCAATATGGATATATATCAATATATATAACTATTCATTGTTAATATGTATTGAATATATATAAATAAACTCTTCATTGTTTTTAGACTTAGAATCTAATTTTTTTCTTTTTAAAAATTGATTTACTTTGCATTGCTCTCTCTCCCCCCTCTCTCTTCTTTCTTCCCAGTCATTACTGTCTTCCTCCCAACCTTCCCATCTCCTCTGAAAAAGCTCAGAAAAAGGGAGACCTCCCACAGGATTCAACCCGCCCCACCGCATCAAGTTGCCATTAGACTATTGTCATCCTTGCCCACTATGGATAGGAAAGCTATCCCAGCTAAGGGAAAGGAAAACAGTTAGCAAAAGAGCCATATACAGCTCCAGCTTCCACTGTTAGGAGTTTCACATGAAGACTAAGTTGTACGTGTTACATATGTGTAGGGTTCCTAGGTCCATCCCAGGCATGCTTCCTGTTTGGTGGTTTATTTTGTCTCTATGGGCCCCAATGGGCCCAAGTGGTGGTTCTGCATGTTTTCTTGTGGTGTCTTTTATCTTTCTGCCTCCTTAAGTCCTTCTTTCTCCTGTTCCACAAGCTTCCCTGAGCTTGGCCTAAGGTTTTGCTGTGAGTCTCTACATTTGTTTCCATCGGTTACTGGTTGAAACCTCCCAGATGACAGTCATGCCAGGAACATTTCTGGCAGTATATCAGAATATCATTCTTAGTCTCAGGGTTGGATTGTCCCTCATGGCATGTGTCTCAAGCTGGGGTGATGATTGTTTGGCCAATCTTTCAAACTCTGCCCCATCTTTACCCTTGTTCATCTTGTTGGCAGAATAAATTGTGGGTCTATGGTTTTGTGGCTGTGCTGGTTCCTAGTCTCTCCATTGGAGGTCTTTCCTTGTCACAGGAGATGGCCATTGCATGCTCATGTCCCCTATTGATAGGAGTGTCAGCCATGGTCACCCTCATGGATGCCCAGGAGCCTCCATTGTGCTAGGTTTCTGACTCATTCTGGAGATCTTCCTGCACTGATCCCAGTTCTTTCTCCTCATACTCACTCTCTCCCTCATCTCTGCTTCCACTTAGTTCCTGCTGCTCCATACCCCAACCCCTTCCTCACCCTGCTCCACCCTCCATCCACTCATGTGTCTACTCTATTTCCCATTGTCAATGCAATAGTCATTTCACCAATTTATTACAAGCAATTTCATACAATTACAGCCAAATTAGATACTTTTAAGGACATTTCAGCCTACCCTTCACTTTTCATTTTGGACCCTACTCTGTGAATAAGCTTTATGAGCCTTTAATGCATACTCAACTATACAGTTTCTAGTAAACAACAAAAAAATAAAATTATGAATTACTTCACTTGTTATATTTGATTGCCTTAAACTATTTATAAAAATGCCTAATAATCTCAGGATTTTTTTTATTTTATTTAAATTTTTATTTTTTATTATTTATTCACTTTTTATGCCCATTGTAGCCCTCTCCCTCATCTCCTCTTGGTCACACCCTCCTTCTCTCTTCCTTCTCTGGTCCTTTCCCCTAGTTCACTGATAGGAGAAGTCTTTTTCCTCTACTGTCGGTCCCTTGACTATTAGGTCCCATTAGGACTGTGTGGATCTTTTTCCTCTCTGGGTTTCTGTGGGCTAGCCTTACCAGGGAGAAGAGACCAAGGAACATGACCCTACGTAAGATGCTTAATTCTCATTCAAAAGAGAAAAAAGGATAGACACCCAGACACTGGAAATGGTAGAAGGGAGAAAATGGGAAGGTAGCCTACCACAAATCTCCTCTAAAAGCCTCCCCTCAGCAGATGATCAAAGCAGATGCAGAGACTCACAGCCAAAGTTTGGACAGAGAGCAGGGAGTCTTATGGGAGAAGGGGGAGATAGCATTATCTTTCGTGTTAGACTTTCTGCTACAACAGCTCAAGCCTCCTATTGCTTCTGTAGGTTTGAGTCACATTGCTGCAAGGATTGGTCAGGCTTTGAGGGACAGTAATAATTGTGTTGGAGATAACTATAGAAAATGGTGATTTCTTTCTTTGTCTCCCTTCTGTATTATAGATGCTACACATATCTCAAGAAGTTCTGATGAATAATAATAAACACAGAATTCTGTTTGATCTATAGTACACCGAGGATTTGTGTGTTTGTGTGTCAGTCTACAATACTTAGCTTTTACCATAGTTTTGCTTTCCTTTAATTTCTGTATTATGGAATTCCTCTTGGATTATCTGACCAAATTTTCAACACAGTTTGGGCCTATGGTGATCTGTACTCCAGGCTGAGTCTTTATTCCACACAAACTTCCCTTGACAAGGACAAGTCCCTTTGTAAACAGTCTTTTGACATTTGACAAGCTTCTCATTTTCTCATAGCCTTAAGCTTCTATACATAAAATATATCAGAGTACAATTTGAAAATATATAAAAATAAATGTTACTGAGTTCAGTGCTGCGAAAATTGAATACAATAATTATATTTAGTCAAAATATTACTTAATGAAATACATACTTTGGGATGCTTTCTAAACAGTACCTTATTCTTTAGAAAATAGGATATGAGTCTCAGTAACTCTTCCAACGCCCTGGTGGGTAGATATCAGAGGTCCACTGTGAAAGGTTCCTGTTCTATTCCTTGTCTGCTCCTACTTCCAATATCTATCCTTTTTGACCTTCTGAATGAGGATTACGCATCTCCCCTAGGGTCTTCCTTGTTGTTTAGCTTCTTTAGGACTATCGTTTTTAGTATCTTTATCCTATATTAGTTATTTATATTATTATTTTTATTTATTTATATCCTACATTATTTATCCTATATTATATGGCTAATATCAGCTTATAAGTGAGTATATACCATGTATGTCTTTCTGCTTCTGGGTTACCTCACTCAGGATGGTCTTTTCTAGTTCCCACTATTTGCCTGCAAATTTCATGATTTCCTTGTTTTTAATTGCTGAGTAGTATTCCATTGTGTAAATGTACCACAATTTCTGTATCCATTCTTCCACTGAGGGACAGCTAGTTTTTTTCCAACCTATTCTGGCTATTATAAATCAACTTGCTATGAATGTAGTTGAACAAATGTCATTATTGAATGGTTGAGACTCATAGCCAAACTTTGGGTGAGTGCCTGAAACATTATTGAAGAAGAGGGAGATAGAAAGACATGGAGGAGACAGGAACTCCACAAAAACAACAGAGCCAGAATACCTGGGTCCAGGATGGCCAGAAGAGACTGATACTTCAACCAAGGACCATGCATGAACAGGACCTAGACTCCCTGTTCAAAGGAAGCCCCTAGGCTGCTCAGTTTTCAAGTAGATTCCCCAGTAAGTGATACAGGGGCTGTCTCTGACATGAACTCAGTGGCTGGCTCTTTGATCACCTCCCCCTGGGGGAATGCAGCCTTGCCAGACTACAGAGGAAGATGATGCAGCCAGCCTTGATGAGACCTGATAGGCTAGGGTCAGATGGAAGGGGAGGAGGTCCTCCCCTATCAGTGGACTAGAGAAGGGGCATGGGAGGAGAAGAGAGAGAGTGGGTGGATCTTGGCCAAGACAAGGGAGGGGGTTTCATAGGGGATACAAAGTGAATAAATTATAATAAATAAATATATGAAAAGAAATTATAATATGAAAGCATATGAACATATTTTTTTCTCGATACTATGAGTCTCTTTCTTGTATTTTTTATTCCCTGTGTGGGGATAGAACCTGGAGCTTTAAGCCTGCTAATGTGTCTGTCTACCATAGGATACATTTCCAGATCTGAAGGTGACTTGTAGAACTGCTTTTGGGTACTCATCTATCTACATGATAACATGCTAACACGAGTGCTTACTCACCAAACCAAAGTCTCCTGGTTTGCTCAGTGGGAATGGACCAGGCTATGTTAGATCGGTCTCAGCAAGGGGTAGACACAGAGTAACATGGGTGGCCTTTGCGGTTCACTGGCTGGTGGAATGCCTTGGCATCTCAGGAAATGAGTGGTACAAAAGTACCCCAGGAGCCACAGGCTCAAACCTCAAAACCACCATGATGAATATCTCAAGGAAACTAGAGTAGACTACTCCAGGATTATAGCTGGGAACTTTGAACACTAGACTACAAGTGAGGTAAAGAGATATTTGTTGTGTTACTTCTATGCCTCCAAAATCTTGGTGAGAAAAAAAAATTAATATGCTATGTGCTTTGAAAAGACCATGTTATGTATAAATTATCAGCAGTGTGCTTTGAAACGTTATAAAATAATACAACCAATTCTGTTGCTTGTTAGTAATAAAATTAGGACTTTAGAAAATAACTGTTTTCATTCTGTCAGGAAATATTATGGTCATGATCATCAGAAGATAACATGAGTTATGGTTACCAACAGAAATCTAAGAATTAAATCTAGCATATGACAGGTAAATCAACTGTAAAATCACAACTGTGACAGTCTTACAGACTCTGCAGTATACTTTGGTGGCTAATTCTCCAAATCCCAGCAATACTAAAAAAAAAAAAAAAAAAAAAAAAAAAAAAAAAATTAAACAAGAAATCTCCTCAGCACTGTCAGGCCGTGTCCAAAAGCTTTCTAATGATCATGGGAGAGTTATCACTGCATTGTTCAAAGCAGAGGCAGCACATTCAGGGTTTGCTTATCCAACCTGTGCCCAATGTAACTCTGTAGATAAATTCTGCTGAATGCCCTGGTAACATGACAAACAGGGATTTCAAAACTCCCTCAACATTTTTACCATGTCTCCTTTTTCTGTTCTGTTTCCTTCTCAATGGCTTATTCAAATCCATATACCTGTTTCTCACATAGTTGTCAGTATAAGTAGATGCCAAGTAAAGGGTTTTTAAACTTGTTCCATAACGCCTCTTAAAAATAAACTTCTCCTTACCAGATGATTTAGAGTGACTAAATTAGTAACTTTATTCATGTTTAATATGCTACTCAAACACACTTCAATTTTCTATCACCTCTTGAGAACACATAGTATGAGTGTAAATTCATAGTGCAGACAGTAAAAAGCACAGCTGTTAAACCACAAGGTAAATTTGCAAACCCTCATGTTACTTGATTTAGTTCAGCTAATTACTATTTATTTTTTATACTTATGCCAAAGCTTGTACTTTAAAAATGTTTTTTTTTTTGTCTGAGAAAATTGATAGAAATACATATCAATGTCTTTAGTTGGTGCTTTAATTTTTCCCAGATAATCACTGGGGAACAAAATATTTAGTTCGTTAATCTCCATAATATGAGTTGATATATGCTTAGCCTTTACACACACACACACACACACACACACACACACACATATATATTTGTTTTGATGAAACAAGCAGTGTTATTGTTAAACCTGGGAATTCTGGCTACCATCTGCTTATCCACCTGCTAAATCCTTGCATCATCTGCTATTCAGGGATCATTGAACAAAGACAACACTTTTCATATTAGGGCAAATCTATGAAAGATCTGCTCTTATCTTGTTTACGTTTCCCTTTTTTCATATATGTTTTTCTTATTCACATAATTAAGTATATATAAATGTATGGAATATTTATATGTATATACATATATATACATACATATACATATATATTTATCCATACATATATATGTATATATATATATATACATATATATATTCCAAAGGGAAATATGTGTTCTCTAAATTTTCAGTCA
Organism: Meriones unguiculatus; assembly: GCF_030254825.1. Lineage (NCBI taxonomy): Eukaryota > Metazoa > Chordata > Mammalia > Rodentia > Muridae > Meriones > Meriones unguiculatus. The sequence goes on along the minus strand of NC_083357.1, from coordinate 92,836,774 downwards.
TTAACATTTTACTTAAAAAATAATTATTTTTTGTATTTTATTTTTTTATTTTTTATTTTGTATTTTATTATTTTATTTTATTATTTGTATTTTATTTGTATTAATTTTATTTTTTGTATTTTGTACTATTTGTATCACCTGCAGAATGTATTTCTCCATATTGCTAATGACAGATACATTTAATAATGGTATAACTTCTTTCTTATCATCAGTGTTGAAAGGTGTAGATAGGTCAGCACTTCCAACGTAATGTTCCTTTTCAATCAAGTGTTCTCCATCTCTTCCACTCCCTCTGTCAGAGCTCTAGACTTGAGTGGACTCATTCAAGTGCTATATTCTAAAAAGTTTGACTAAAATGCTGGAACTCATAATGCTCTCAAGGTCATCTATAAGCAAGAGTCATGACTTCAGTCAAACAAGACTAAGAAATCCATTATAAATGTACCTCACAATTTTATTATTTTGATTGATATCAAATTTAGGTTTCACTATTTTGTACAGTTGAAATTAAATGATATTTCTTATGAACAAAATGGAACTGTGCAATTAGGAAATATTGATGAATTAGTATGTAAAGATCATTGTTTCTCATAGCTATGTAATTATACAATAAAATTTGTTTATTTCCAGAAAAAAAACACTTTATAAGCTCCTTTGTTTATTTCTTTTGTACTTATATTTGTCTTTTTAACATAAAATATATTTTGATTATATTCTTTCCCTCCCCAGTTCTGCCCAGATTCTCCCCATGTTCTTGGTTTTTTCTCTCTCCAAAAACAAAGAACCCCCCCCACATTCATAAATAAAATATCAAATACCTTTTGTAAGGCAAATAACATAGTCTATAGGTCAAAACAGTAGCCTAAAGAATGAGAAAAGATCTTTACCCTATATCTGACAGAGGGCTGATATCCAAAATATATAAAGACCTTAAAAAATTAAACACTATCAAAACAACTCAAATGAAAATTCTGGTACAGAGCTAAACCTAGAATTCTCAGCAGAGGGATTTCTACTTTGTTTTTCATTTATTTAATCACTTTACTGCCGGATTGCCCCTCTTTCCTCTCCTCCCAGCAATGCCATTAAGTATGCATTCCACTTTTCTCCCTTCCCTTCTTCTCAGGGAAGAGAGCCCTGCCACCCCATGGGTACCACCCTAAGATGACACAGCAGGGCTAAGGGCAGCCTCTCCCATTGAAGAGAGCCCAGCTAGGGGAAAGGGATCCAAAAGTAGGCAACAGAATCAGAGATGGCTCCTGCTCCAATTGTTAGAGTACCCACATGATGATCAGCTGCTCACCTGCTACATCTGTAGGAGTTCAGATCCAGCCCATGCATGCCTTCTGGGGGGTGGTTCAGTCTCTGGGAGATCCAATGCATCTACCTTGTAGGTCTTTTAGTAGTAATCTTGAACTCTCTGGCTCCCTCAATCCTTCCTACTGTTCTTCCACAAATTCCCCGCATTTTGCTTATTTATTGTTTTGCCAATGGGTCTCTCCATCTATTTGTATCACCTGCAAATGAAGCTTCTCAGAAGATAGTTATGCTAAGCAACTGTCTGCAAGCATAGCAGAGTATCATTAATGCTGTCAGGGATTGGCTTGTTCCTATGGACTGGTTGTTGATTTGTCATTTCCTTAATCTCTGTTCCCTCTTTATTCGTGCACTTCTTGTATGTAAGACAAATTTTGGGTAGAAGGTTTTATGGGGAGGTTAGTGTCCCTTTTTCTCCACTGGACTTTTCCCTCCTCAGCTATGGGAGGTGACAACTATAGGCTCCATATGCCCCTTGGCTAAGAGTCTCTGCTGGTCATCCCCATAGATTCCCAGGAACTTTGCCTGTCCCAGAGATTTTTTTTCTAAAAGCCTAGAAGCATTTAAAAATGTTTAATGTCTTTAGTCATCAGGGAACTACAAATTAAAATGACTGAGAGATTCCATCTTACATCATTCAAATAGCTATGATAAAAGTGATTCTTAATGAAAATCGGCTATATTCATGAGTCACTGTCTTGCTCAGCTGTTATCAGAGAAGCTTCTTCTTGTAGTATGTTGCTACTAATTTAGAGGGCCACAAGTGGGCAATCTTCACAGAGTGAGAGACTTTGGTATACTTTGTCCTAAATGGAATATTTATATTCCTTCCCTAAGATCCCAGGGAACTCTGTAGAAGAGTAGATATAATGGGTGCTAGAGCCAGAGGGGGCAGAAGAAGACAGACAGAAATCAAGGCCATTTAGACACAACAGCACTGACAACCATATAAGCTCAGAGATGTTACAACATTATGCAGAAGGCCTGCACAGGTCTAAGAGAGATGGGGTCCAGCTCTGAGAAAATAACTATACACAAGCCCCCATCTTTAATATAGAAACTATCTCCATTTGATAACTGCCTATAAAACAAAGAACAGTTTTTTCCAGTGTAGTCTCACTGGGTATACACACCACATTTATTGGAACTGGTTAAAAATGGATAAATGCAGCTTTGCTTATTCTATTTATAAGTTGCTGTTGTTTTGTTAATCATGTCTACAGATCCACTAATCAGTTTTTGATACAACAATTGAATGGGGATTCTCAGAATAAATAAGTTATCACATATGATATTAGATTATCATTCTAGAACATGTTTTATTAATAACAGAATTTCATAGTGTGAATGTTTAATATTGTTTTGAATAATCCCTGCTGAGTTTAAGAATGTCTAGGACCTCAGTAAGAAAATGTAACCATGTAGTAATATAAGCCCTCTGATAAATTCACTTGAGTGGACATTTCATGGTGATTTTCATAAGCTATTCTCTAAGGCAGCATGTCTTAAATACAGTGAAGTCATCATCATGGTGTGAAGTAGTTCTCCAGGAAGCATTATTGCTCAGTGAATTACTGAACAATTTCTTTCTTTCAAAATTATAAAGATATCAATATAACCTGATAATTTTTCTTGCCCTTTTTAAGACTTCTAGTTAAAATATTATGTGAAATAATTAATGTACTTGTGGATTTTGAAACTATAAGTATATTTTTTATATATTTATTTTCTTCAACAATGTAGTATTAAGCCAGGTCTAAAATTGTAGAAATATTCTTTGTTCATTAACTTGTGGTTTTCAATAATCAAAAGGCCTGACAAAATGAGATTATGAAAGTGAAAATAGAAACACTACACATGAGGTCTGTAGTTATAGTGATCAAGTCAGGTATTTGATGGTACTTACACAGTTTTTATGAATAAAATAAGAGCTATGGAGGCAGATTTTAGAGCATATGATTGTTCAATGGACTTGAAAAAGTTCACATTTGCCATTAACACAGGGCAGTGGCAGCCAGAAGGAAGGTCACCCTTTAGAAAACATGATAATCGAAGCAAGGGAAAAACTTTTAAGGACATTTATTATTCTATAGCAAAAAGAAATAGACATATATTTTGATATTTAAGGTTTAAACAAAAGTATTGAACTGCTCTTGAATTAAATCGAGTTAGGAGAAAAGAACATCAGAATCTTGAATAATTAAAATCTATCGTTTAATACAAGTAACTGCAACTTTATTAGCAAATTCAAAACTGAAAGTTTTCCCAAAGTCAGTGGAATGAGTTAGCATGTTATTGCACAACTATGTCCCAAGGACTCTGCAAACGGGGGCAGGAAGATTGAGAGTGTAAGGGTAATCCCAATCAGTAGTACAACCCACCGAACAACCGAGCAAACAAAAGAAACCAAGCTCTGTATGAGAGAGAGAAAGTAACAGATAACTGAAACATGAGCAAATATGTAAGTGAAAGGGGAAATGCACTCAATGTTTTAAGGTTTTAATATTTCTCTAATTCCAAATATTGGGAATTAATATGTTTAATATTTCATTAGGTCAAATGAACAAAATTCAGGATGTAATTTAATGAAAGTGTTAGAAATAGCATGCTTGCTCACAGAGACAAGTTCTAATCAACAAGGAACTATAATAATTAACTAAAAAAAATAAACTTACTGTAAGCAAAGCATGGAGAGAACACCTATTTATTCACTTATCAATTTATTTGCTTATGCTGAACTTAATGTGTCTTACACTGGTTATGAATATCAATGTGAATATGAATGTTTTTTAAATTTTAGAAAATGCTATTGATACATTTTTATTGGATTTCATATACAACATATATATGTACCATAAATAATTTATGTAATAGGTTTGTGAAAGACCAATACATTTATAATTCTTTTACTTTACTTTCACATATAAATCACTATAATGACATATAGCAGCAAATTAGGTGAATGATCTCAACTTCCAACGTTTGAGTATAACTTTCCCCTAATGATGTAAATTGGGGAAGTGGTGGAACCTGTTGGAGATGGAGCTAGCTGAGCTAGTCTCCAGAAGTTGACATTGAGATTTATGACTCTCCTTCCCATTCATCTCCAACGTATGTGTGGGAGGCAGGGTTGGGGGCTAGATGAATGATTATAGCTGACAGAATGCCCCATGTGAGCCATCTTCTGTGCCTTTACCACATTGTTAGACTGTGGGCCTTAGTAAAACCATCCTCCCTTTAAATGCTGCTTTTAAGGTATGATCACAGTAAAAAGAAAATTAACTAATATAAAATCTCATGTTTTTTAAATTTATTTTTATTACAATTTATTCATTTTCTAATCCAGCTGTGGCCTCCTCTTCATCTCCTCCCAATCCTGCCCTCTCTCCCTCATCTTCTCCCATGACCCTTTCCAAGTCCACTGACAGGGGTGGTTCTCCTACCATTCCATCTGACCCTAGCCTATCAGATATCATCAAGACTGGCTGCATTGTCTTATTTTGTGGCCTGGTAAGGCTGTTCTCCGCTCAGAAGGAGGCAATCAAAAAGCCAGCCACTGAGTTCATTTCAGAGACAGCCCCTATTCCATTTACTAGGGAACCCATTTAGACACTGAGCTGCCATGGGCTACATTTGTACAGGGGTTCTAGGTTATCTCCATGAATAGAGTTCTTGGTTGGAGTTTCAGTCTCAGAAAAGACCCCTGGGCCTAGAATTTTTGGTTCTGTGGCTCTATTTGTGGAGCTCCAATCCCCTCCTGGTCTTTCTACCTCCCCTTTCTTTCATAAGTTTTCCTGCACTATGCCCAAAGTTTGGCTATGAGTCTCAGCATCTGCTTTAATACACTGCTGGGTAGAGTCTTTCAGAGGCCCTCTGTGATAGGCTCCTATCATGTTCCCTGTTTTCTCCCTCTTCCAATGTCTATCCTGTTTGCCTTTCTGAATGAGGATTGATCATCTTACCCAGGGTCCTCCTTCTTGTTTAGATTCTTTAGGTGTACAGATTTTAGTATGATTATCCTATATTATATGTATAAGATCTACTTATAAGTGAGTATATACCTTGTGTGTCTTTCTGCTTCTTGGTTAGCTATCTCAAGATGATCTTTTCTACTTCCTACCATTTGCCCACAAATTTCTTGGGGTACAGAGCCCATTCGATATTCTACCATTCGATATTCTCAGTAGAGGAATATCAAATGGTAGAGAAACACTTAAAGAGATACTCAAAACTCTCTTTGGCCCTTCTTTTTAGGTCTTTGTGTCTGTGAATTGTAGTATGGTTTTCCTGTACTACAGGGCTCAAATTCACTAAAGACACGTGTGTCTTTCCGGGCCAGGGTTACCTCTCTCAGGATGACACTTTCTAGTCCCATCCACTTGCCTGAAAAGTTCATGATTTCCTTGTTTTCAATAGCTGAATAATATGCCATTGTGTAAATGTAGCACTTTTTTATTATCCATTCTTTAGTTGAGGGACATCTGGGTAGTTTCCAGTTTCTGACTATTATGAATAAAGCTATTATCAACATAGTTGAACAAATGTGCTTGTATTGTGGAACATCTTTTGGGTATATGCCCAGGAGTGGTGAAGCTGCGCTGTGAGGTAGCACTCTTCCTAATTTTCTGAAAAAGCGCCAGATTGATTTCCAAAGTGGTTGTACAAGTTTGCAATGGAGCAATGAAGGACTGTTCCCTAATTCTCCACATCCTTGCCAGTATGTATTGTCATTTTAACTTTTTTAACTTTTATCAAATACACTTTATTCACTTTGTATCCCCCCATAAATCTTTCCCTTCTCCCCTCCTAATCCCACCTTCCCTCCCCCTTCTACACACAAGTCCACTGATAGGGGAGATCCTCCTTTGCTTCCTTCTGATCTTAGTGTATCAGATCTCATCAGGAGTGGCTGCATTATCACCTTCTGTCGCCTGGTAAGGCTGTTCCCCCGAATTTTTTTATCTTAAACATTGAGACAGTTATAAAATGGAATCTCAGCCATTTTGATTTGTATTTCTCTGATGACTGGTGGCACTGAGCATTTCTTTAGGTACTTCTCAGCCATTTGAGATTCCTCTGTTGAGAATACTCTGTTTAGTTCTGTGTCCCATTTTTAATTGGATTGTTTGGTTTGTTGGCGTTTAACTTTACAGATCTAATATCCAAAATATATAAAGAGTTCCACATACATTAGAGCAGTGATGCTGCTGAGACTTTATAAGTACAGCTTCTGATGGAGCCAGGAAATAAAATCTTGCTGCAAATCCCTTGATTCACTCTCTGGATTTTAGAATATAAACCATGCCTCATATTGGAAACAGAAGTAGGTACTCTGGAGTAGTAAAATCATAATAATTGGAGAAGATTCTACAAATATTAATTTACTAAACCAGTTTAAGAAATATGAAACTGTTTTGTCATAGAATATAAGACCATATATTAATAAACTAATATACCATTTTATTGGTGCTGTACTCGGTAAATAATTAATTGGAATACAAGTACACATAGAGTCACTTATCTGATGAAATTTCCTTTGCAAAATCAAGGGAAGAAATATTCTTAATAGAAAATGTTTGCAGAGTTTATTGACAATGTAAAAAAATTATCTTGACCTAGATTCTCATAATACTAAAATTATCAATATAAGAATGCATTAAATATTTTAAAATAAAATATTCAATAGCTATAATTGTAATATTAAACTACAAATACTGTTTTGAAAGCAAATTTATACAATGGGCAAAAAGTGGAAGCTTGCAATATTATAAAATACCATAAACATACTGTTATTAATCTATAATTCAATGTTTTAATGTGTTTATCTCAAAAATAGCTATATAGGCCTATCCAAATACAATAAATATCTTTGTTGTTTTAATAACTTATCTTAGAAACTACCAAATATCTATCAATAATTGGACAGAAACATGAAATGTGCTGCATTAATTCAGTAAACTATTACTGAAAAGTGAACAGAGGACCGTTATCCTGGTATTCAGGAAATACCTGTGTAATAAGTATGACTTTCAAGGGAACACAGGCAGAAAACAGTTTATTTACAGAAAATTAGCATTCAAAACAAATAGTATTTTAAATAATTAGTAAACTTTCAATTTATATCTGTTACATATTGTGATAATAAATTAGTTGTTCTGTCCTATATTTAGTGCATACACTTGAGATAGTGTTGTTCTCATTACTTTCACATACTGCTTCCCTGAATGTAAATGATGTTATGTGTGCACTCTCAGCAGCACAGTGAGTGGACTAACAAATACCAGTGACACTTCATCCTTTCATCAGTTCACTTCCTTTGTTATTGTACATTTTAGACTAGTCTAAAATTTCTTAGGATGTTAATTTATCAAGGTGATTGAATACAGAGAATAAAAAGATGTTGACATTAACGAAAGTTTATTTTTTAATATTTGAAATCTCACCACAAGTAAATGAAAGTCATAGTCCACCAACCACAGGCAGGAGCAAGGAGCAGAAAGAGTTCCCCATTGGTACTGAGAAGAGAGAAGCAGATTTGCATCTCTGGTTGTAGAACTAGAAAATTATTTTCTCATGCTTGCAAAAGCCCTGCCTGTCGACAGGTGGGCTGGCTTATACGGAAGTTGCTTGATACCTAAGCCAGAGAATTAAGTTCAATACTTGCCATACAGGTAAAGTTGAAAAGAGAAGACCAATTGGTCACCTACAAAGGCTATCTTTCAATTTACACCCTGGTATTGTGGTATGTATACCCTCCATCCCCCACAACACATAACACACTCATCAAAAGAGCTGCAAGTTTTTGGATAACAATGGAAAAGATCCTGCAAAAAATAAAATATATGTTCTCTTTAGAGATTTTGTGGGGTTTACTTGATATATTTTAAAGCTGGCTTATGAAAAAAATGAAGACAATTGTAGCTTTCTGACATGTGATTCAGCAACTGCAGAAAAGTAGTCAAAGATCATAGGTGTCAGTAGCAATATGAATAATAAACATGATTCATAGAAATTCCTGAAAAAGTCTAGAGAGTTTCTTTTACTGTATTCTAAATTTTGCTTTAATTCATTTTATCTCTGAAATGATTTTTTGTTCTAAAGAGTTTATTTTTGTCAATGGACTGCAGAACAAGAGGGTATTCCCATTTTAATATTGCCATTTTATATCCCCATTTTAATTTCTTTTTTACTGCTAAAACATATATTTGGAAAATTCCTTGAATCAATTCTTAAAGAATCTTGTGTTCATTTAATCTCAATTATTTTACTGTTTCATTGCTTATACTACAAAGTATCTTTTTAAAAGCCCTATGTAAAAAATGGCTGGCGTGTGTGTGTGTGTGTGTGTGTGTGTGTGTGTGTGTGTGTGTGTGCGTGTGTGTGTATGTAGTGTGTGGGGGGTGGGTGTATGTCTGAGTGGGTGTGGAGCTCAGAAGAAAATACTGGGTGTTGCTCCATGCCTTCTTACCTGTTGTATGCCACATCATTTTTGTGTTTGGCATTTTCTACACAAAGCTAACTGGCCAGCAGGTTTCAGCCTTTTCTATCTCAGTCTCTCATCTTCCCAAAGAACTCTGTGATTACTCACACTTGGTTTCTAGGAAACAAAACTGAAGTCCCCACGCTTGCTTGGCATCTGCTTTATCCACCGAGACGTGTCTCTAGTCACAAGAAAGTTCTACATGTAATGATTTCTAGATAAGGCCCTTGCCTACTTTTCCTGTCTTAACCACTAGATTTTTAAGATCATACTGAATGTAATGACAGTACTTCCTGGTGACCTTATGGTTGAAAAAAAAATTTGTGCCTGAATTCTCATTTATTGTTCTTGAAGAGAGTATCATCATGAATACTTTCAGTCATTGATAATATCAATGAAATGCAAACATTCTTATCTCAAGTAATGCAATTGCTTTCATTAGGACAAATAATACATAAATAACTGTACTTAATCCCCAAAATGTGTAACAAGGCTGTTGTCACAATGCATTACAAGTTTATCTTAACTGAAAAATATGTAATTGCAATAATACCTGTATTAATAGAATAAGTTCCTACATAGTGCTGGAACTACAGTCGAATATTATACGGCAATGAGGAAACACAATCTACAGCTACAGCGTGTGCACATATCCACTGAGTACGAATGTACTCCACGTCCTCTGTCCTAATGATTCGGCTAAGGATCGTACAGTATAATTTTTATGAAGCAAACGAAAGACACAATTAATGTGTAACATGAAATTCAGACAACGTGAATGTACCAGTTAAAGAAGTTCATTAAAATATGCCACTGAAACGTAATTTGCCTCAGTATAAGCCAGTGCTTCTCAGCCTTCCTAAGGCTGCAACTATTTAATACAGTTCCTCATATTGTAGTGACCCCAACCTTAAGGTTATTTTGTTGGTGAATCATAATTGTAATTTTGCTACCTTATGAATAGTAATGGAAAGAAAATTTACTCATAAATTCTTCTGCAGTTTATCCATCTGGTTTGTGTCTTAACTTTTGAGATTCTTTGTTGCACAATGTTATACTATTTTATTTTTTAAAGTTGCTTTTTTTTAACTCAGAACATGTCCTGAGGGTCTTATTTTCTGCCTTTTATACATTTCTGTAATTTATGTATTTACCTTGTTTTGTTAGAGAATATTTTCATGGTAATCAGGCTACACTGCTACGTATTTTAATTTTTGTTTCTATTAATTACAATTAATTCATTTTGTATCCTTGCTGTAGCCCACTCCCTCTTACCTTCTCAATTCCACCCTTCTTACCTCTTCTCCTCCCATCTCCCTACCACAGTCCACTGATAAGGGCAGTCCTCCCCTTCCCTCTGACCGTAGACTATCAGGTTTCATCAGGATTGTGTGCTTTGTCTTCCTCTATGGCCTGGTAATGCAACTAACCCTTCAGGGGGGTTGATCAAAGAAAGAGCCAGCCACTGAGTTTCTGTCAGAGACAGAACTTGTTCCCTTTACTAGGGTACCCACTTGGACATTGTGCTGTCATGAGCTACATCTGAGCAGGGGTTCTAGCTTATCTCTATGCATGGCCCTTCATTGTAGTAGCAGTCTCAGAAACGACCCCTGGGCCCAGGATTTTCTTGATTGTGTGGGTCTCTTTGTAGAGCTCCTGTCCCATCCAGGTGTTTCTGTCTCCCCTGTCTTTCATAAGACTCCCTGCTTCTGCCCAAAGTTTGGCTATGAGTCTCAGCATCTACCTTAATACTCTGCTGGGTAGAGACTTTCACAGACCTTCTGGGGTAAGCTCCTGTCCTGTTCCCTGTTTTCTCCTTCTTCCAATATCCATCCCATTTGCCTTTCTGAATGAAGATTAATCCTCTTACCCAGGGTCTTCCTTCTTGATTAGCTTCTTTAGGTGTACAGATTTTAGTATGTTTATCCTGTATTGTATTTCATATATCCACTTATAAGTGAGTATAGACCATGTGTGTCTTTCTGCTTCTTGGTTAGCTCACTCAGGATGATCTTTTCTAGTTCCCATCATTTGCCTGCAAATTTCATGATTTCCTTATTTTTTAAAAGCAGAGTAGTTTTCCATTGTGTAAACGTACCACAATTTCTACATCCATTTCTCTGTTGAGGGATATTTGGGTTGTTTCCAGATTCTGGCTACTATGAATAAAGCTGTTACAAACATGGTTGAGCAAATGTCCTTGTTGTAAAGTTGAGCATATTTTGGATATTTGGCTAGGAGTGGTATAGCTGTATCTTGAGGAAGTGTTATTCCTAATTACCTGAGAAAGTGCCAGATTGATGTCCAAAATGTTTGTACAAATTTACATTCAAACAAGCAATGAAAGAGGGTTCCTGTTTCTCCACATCCTCTCCAGGATGTGCTGTCCCTTGAGTTTTTGATCTTAGCCATTCTGATGGGTAAAAGGTGAAATCTTAGGGTCATTTTGATTTGCATTTCCCTGATGACTAAGGATGTTGCACATTTTTTTTCAGTGTTTCTCTGCCATTTGATATTCCTTTATTGAGAATTTTGTTTAGCTCTGTACCCCATTTTTAAATTAGATTTCTTTGTGTGTGTGTGTTATAGAAAGTTTAATAGGACTTTCCCCCTTTTTCTTTTTTTTTTTTTCTTTTTTTTTCAATGCAGTTTATTCAGGAACCTTGAACAATCCTCGGACCCTGGGGAAAGCCAGCCCACAGCTTAAATAGCCTCTGGGTAGCCAACCCAGGCATGCCACGTGGGCAATGCAGATAGGTCCACATACATGGAAGCAAGCCAGATCCTCAGCCTTAGCCAAATGTGGAATTGTTCCTGACAGAGAGCACTCACCATCGGGAAGGTGGAAGGCAGAAACCAGCTCCATCTTTAAGGCATAGCATTCTGCAGCTCTCTACAGTTCCCCCTTTTTGTTTTAGATGCATCAGACAAGAGTAGAGGTCTGATCTCTGATATTAGAAATAAATTGGGACTTTTTACCGATGTTCATTGAGGTGTCATCCACCCAAAGAGCATCAGACCTGTCTGATACCTTTTTCTCAGAGGCGGGACCTGGGGCATCAACCCGCATGCAACCAGACATGCTCTTCTCTGGGTCCAAAGCGGCTGACCCTGAGTGCAGTGCTTAGCCTCGCATCCTGAGCATAACATTTTAGCTTTTTATGGTATCCAACCATGCTTAGGGAGAACGTCCTGCTTCAATGGCTGTAAAGGCCTGAATGATCATGACTGCATCACACTGTTGTGAGACTCTAATCTTGCATATATACCACAGGCAAACCAAGGAGACCAACACCAGAAGGCCTGCTAACGCTCCCATGCCCGCCCATTCCTTCAGATGATTCATGGCTGCAGCAAGCCATGATGATAATCCTGTGGCTAGTCCTGCGTCCACTCTGGTAGAATTTACTGTGACAATGGCCACTTTCAGCTGCTCCATCGTAGTATCGAATTCTCCAGTCCAATTACCTAAAATATACCTCGACAATTGTTTAGACAGATTTCAGCCCAGGAAAAATTCTCATGTTATATGCTAGTGACTCAAAGTCCAGCATATTTTCATTGACAGCCAAGTTGAGCGATTTGCCATAGGGTATCAATTTGCTCCTGCACGAGGTCACTCCTCTGATTGAACACCATCAAGCTTCCTTTTAGATGAGCATTAATTCCTTTATGTACAACTAAGGCATGAGCTACATTGGCTAAATGATTGTTCAGGGTGAGAATGGCCAAGATCAAAAACTCAAGTGACAACACATGCTGGAGAGGTTGTGGAGAAAGGGGAACCCTTCTTCACTGCTGGTGGGAATGTAAACTTGTACAACCACTCTGGAAATCAATCTGGCGCTTTCTCAGACAACTAGGAATAGCGCTTCCTCAAGATCCAGCCATACCACTACTGGGCATATATCCAAAAGAGGCTCAAGTACACAAAAAGGACATTTGCTCAACCATGTTTGTAGCAGCTTTATTTGTAATAGTCAGAAGCTGGAAACAACCCAGATGCCCCTCAACTGAAGAATGGATGCAGAAATTTTGGTACATCTACACAATGGAATATTACTCAGCAATGAAAATAAGGAAATCATGAAATTCGCAGGTAAATGGTGGGATCTGGAAAGGATCATCCTGAGTGAGTTGTCCCAGAAGCAAAAAGACACACATGGTATATACTCACTCATATAGATATACAACATAGGACAAACCCACTAAAACCTGTGCATCTAAAGAAACTAAGCAAGAGAGAGGACCCTAACTAAAATGTCCAATCCCCATCCAGAAAGGCAAAGAGGATGGACATCAGAAGAAGAAGAAAACAGGAAACAACCTAGGAACCTACCACAGAGGGCCTCTGAAAGCCTCTGCCCTTCAGACTATCAAAGCAGATGCTGAGCCTGATGGGCAACTGTTGGGCAGAGTGAATAGAATTTTAGGTAAGAACTGGGAAATAGTAAGAGCTGGAGAGGACAGCATCTCCACAAGGAGAGCAACAGAACAAGAAAATTTGAACACAGGGAAGTTCCCAGAGACTCATACTCCAACCAAGGACTATTCATGGAGATAACCCAGAACCCCTGCACAGATGTAGCCCAGGGCAGTTCAGAGTCCAATTGGGTTCCATAGTAATGTGAAGAGGGACTGCCTCTGACATAATCTGATTGGTCTCCTCTTTGATCACCTCCCTCTGGGGGGGAGCAGCCTTACCAGGCCATAGTAGAGGACAATGAAGCCACTTTTGATGTGAACTGACAGACTAAGATCAGAAAGGAGAGGAAAACCTCCCCTATTAGTGGACTTGGGGAGTGGCATGCAAGCAGAGGGAGGAGGGAGGGTGGGATTGGAAGGGGAGGAGGGAGGGGCTTATGGGGGGATGCAGAATGAATAAAGTGTAATTGATGAAAAATTAAAAAAAAAAAAGGGAAAAAAATAATTTAAGAACCTTAAATGACTTTCAAAAGTGGAGGAAAACATGGAGTTAGTGGAGCACATCTCGCCCCTGGGGGCAATGGTCTCCTGAACCTACTCAGAGCTCGGACACCACCACTGATAGTTCTAGAACTGACGCAGGATGTTCCAACGAGGGGGTTAAGGCTTCTCATAATATTTCCTAGAAGCCCACACCTGTTTGTCTATATCCCCCATTTTTATTCATTATTAGCCAGATAGAGCCAAGTAATTGTGGTAATGATACTTGCTTTTTTGCCCAATGCTGGAATGCGAGTAAATTTAGGTATGCCCTGGTTACTCGCATGCCTCACTGCGTGCCTGTGCCCGTTGATGCCCCTCACGCTATGATTCTCTTCAGACAGAAAAGGGATCTTGGAACTACAGCCACCATTGTTACTACCATCTCATTGGTGGCTGTTGGAGCTCCCACCGGGGCATTAGCCATGAGTCATACTGGGCAGACTGCTCAGACCCTGAACAATAAATTAGATTTCTTGATTTGTTGCTTTTTTTTTTTTTTTTTTTTCCAATGCAGTTTATTCAGGAACCTTGAACAATCCTCCTCGGACCCCGGGGAAAGCCAGCCCACAGCTTAAATAGCCTCTGGGTAGCCAACCCAGGCGTGCCACGGGGGCAATGCAGATAGGTCCACATACATGGAAGCAAGCCAGATCCTCGGCCTTAGCCAAATGTGGAGTTGTTCATGACAGAGAGCACTCACCATCGGGAAGGTGGAAGGCGGAAACCAGCTCCATCTTTAAGGCATAGCATTCCGCAGCTCTCTACAGTTCCCTCTTTTTGTTTTAGACACATCAGGCAAGAGTAGAGGTCTGTGAACTGACAGACTAAGATCAGAAAGGAGAGGAGAACCTCCCCTATTAGTGGACTTGGGGAGTGGCATGCAAGCAGAGGGAGGAGGGAGGGTGGGATTGGGAGGAGAGGAGGGAGGGGCTTATGGGGGGATGCAGAATGAACAGAGATTTGTTGCTTTTTAACTTCTTGAGTTCTTTATATATTCTGGATACCAGCACTCTGTCAGATATAGGGTTGGTGAAGATCGTATCCCAGTCTGTAGGCTGTCATTTTATTTTGATGACAGCGTCCTTTGCCTTATAGAAGCTTTTTAGTTTCATGAGGTCCCATTTATTGATTTTTGATCTTAGAACTTGTGCTGTTGGTATTCTGTTCAGGAAGTTGTCTCCTGTGCCAGTGAGATCAAGTCTCTTTCCCATTTTTAATTCTAAAAGATTTAGTATGTCTGGTTTTATGTTGAGGTCTTTGATCCACTTGGGTTTTAATTTTGTGCAGGGTGATAAATATGGATCTATTTGCATTTTTCTCCCTTTAGACATCTAGTTAGATCAGCACCATTTGATGTAGATGCTGTCTTTTTCCATTCTTGGAGAAAGGGTTTCTCTGTGTAGCCTTGGCTGTCCTAGACTTACTTTGTTGACTAGGCTGTACTAAACCTCACACAGATTGGCTTGCTTTTACATCCAAGAGTTCTGTAATTACAGGTGTGTGTTAATGCACCTGGCTTATTTTTCTTCTATCATATATCATACCTTGACTGCAGTTTCCCCCTCCTCTTCCATTCCCAGCCCTCCTCCCACCTCCCTGCTGCCCTAGACCCAGTCCTTCTCCACGTCCCTTGAAAAGACAAACATTCCTTAAGAAAGTTATCAACACAGCAATTAAAAACAAGGAAACATGAAATTTCCAGGCAAATGGTAGGATCTAGAAAAGATCATCCTGAGTGAGGTATCCTAGAAGCAGAAAGACACACATGGTATATACTCACAAATTGATACTAGACCTAAAATATATAATAAACATATTAAAATCTGTACACCTAAAGAAGATAAGTAAGAAGGAGGACCCTGGGTAAGATGATCAATCTTCAGAAAGACAAATGGAATGGACATTAGAAGAAGGAGAAAACAGGAAACAGGACAGGAGCCTACCACAGAGGGCCTCTGAAATACTTTATCCAGCAGTGTATCAAAGCAGATGCAGAGACTCATAAACAATATGTGGCAGAGTGCAGGGAATCTTATCAAAGAAAGGGGAGACAATGACTTGGAGGGGACAGGAGCTCCACAAGGAGAGCAACGGAACCAAAACATCTGGGCACAGGGGTCTTTTTTTAAGACTGATTCTCCAACCAAAGGCCATTCATGGAGATAACCTAGAACCACTGCTCAGATGTACCCCATGGCAGCTCAGTGTCCAAGTGGGTTCCATAGTAATGAGAACAGGGACTGTCTCTGACATGAACTGATTGGCCTGCTCTTTGACCATCCCTCCTCAAGGTGGGGGGCAGCCTAGCTAGGCTACAGAAGAGGACAATATATCCAGTTCTGATAAGACCTGATAAGCTAGAGTCAAATGGAAAGGGAGGAGGACATCCCTATCAGTGGACTTGCAGAGGGGTATGGGAGGAGATGAGAGAGTGATGGTGGGATTAGGAGGGAATGAGGGATGGGACTACAGCTGCAATACAAATTGAATAAACTCTAATTAATATAAAAAATAAAAAACAAAAACAAGGCTGTCACCCAAATACTTTAACAAGTTATAATAAGACTGTTTGCCATTCTTATTAAGATTTAAGCATCCTTTCCTGGGTCCTCCTTAATGTTTAGCTTCTTTACATCTATAGATGGCTATCCTATATCATATGGATTATCCAATGTCCATTTATGAGTATATACTGTGCCTGTCTTTCTGTTTCTGGGTTATGTCTCAGAACGATGTTTTCTAATTTCATCCATTTGCCTACAAATTTCATGATTTCCTTGTTTTTAATAGCTGAGTAGTATTCTTTTGTGTAGATGTACCACAATTTCTGTATCCATTCCTCCATTGAGGGACATCTAGGTTCTTTAACAAATTCTTACCATTACAAATAAAGCTGCTATGAACATAGTTAATCAAATGTCCTTATTGAATGGTGGGGCATTTTTTGTTATATGCCCAGAAGTGGTATAGCTGATTCTCCAGGTATTGCTTTTCCCAATTTTCTGAGGAAGTGCCAGATTGATTTCCAAAGCAGTTGCACGAGTTTGCATTCCCACCAGCAATGGAGGAAGGTTGCCCATTTCTCCACAGCCTCTACAGCATGTATTGTCACTTGTAGAAAAATGCAAATAGACACATGCTCAGAACCTTGCACAATATTAAAAAGTCCAAGTGGATCAAAGACATGGACATAAAACCAGATCCACTAAACTTGTTAGAAGAAAAAGTGGGGAAGACCTGAACTCATTGGTACAGGAGACAAACTTCCTGAACATGATACCAACAGCACGGGCTCTAAGATCTACAATTATAAATGGAACCTCCTGAAACTGAAAAGCTTCTCTAAAGCAAAGACACTGTCAACAGAATAAAACAACAGCCTAAACAGTGGAAAAAGATCTTCAATGACCCCACATCTGGTAGAGGACTAATATCTAGAATATATAAAATAAACTCAAGAAATTAGACAACAACAAACCAAATGATCTAATTAGAAATGTGGTACAGAGCTAAACAGAATTCTCAATAGAGGAATATAGAATGACAGAGAAACACTTAAAGAAATGCTCAACATCCATTTTCATCAGGGAAATGCAAATCAAAACAACTCTGAGATTCCATCTTACACTGATCAAAATGGCTAAGATAAAAAACTCAAGTTATTCTTTTCTTATACATTACATCCCTACCTCAGTTTCTCCTCTTCTCCAAGTCTATCCTCCCTACCTCCTCTGTTCCCTAGATTCACTATTTCTTTTTTCCCTTCAGAAATGGCAGGATTTCCAGGAGAGTAAACCAAACAAGGCATAACAAGCTTCAATAAGACCAGGTACATAACCCTCATATTGAGGCTGGATGAAGCAACCCAAAAGGAGGAAAAGTGTCTTAGAAACAGGCAAAGCAGTCATAGACAGCCTCTGCTCCCATTCTCAGGATTCCCAAAAGAATATAAAGCTATAAAACAACAACATATGTGCACAGGATCTAGCTTAGACCCAAGTAGGCTCCCTGACTGCCATCCCAGAAACAGTCTTTGCCTTGAGAATATGACTGGACCAAATACTCCTCTCATATGTAAATGACCAACAACCCCCTAATTGGACTTAAGACCTGTTCAACAAGAGGGAAATTATGTGTGGAACTGGAAAGTTAACAAAGTAGCCGGGATAATGAATTCATGAATCTTGGAGAACATATACCTGCCACTATATTAAACCAGTATAATCTGTAACTATAGCCGAAGATTAATTTAATTTTCTCTCTTTATCAGGGAAACTTCTACTTGAAACATATGGAGAACAGTCCAGAAAGATCATAATCAATTAAAATGCAAAGATGTAGATCCTAATCTAAAAGCACACATCTACAAAACAAGCCAGCATCTTTGGCTCAAGAAACACTGGGGAGGAGGGATGAGAAAGAGTTTAAGGTACTCAGCGTCAGAGAATTTGCTGTGAGATTATTTCTTAATAATGTCAGAAGCTACACTCATAATGTCTCCCCAACTAGTCTGCCTAAACATGAGCTGAACAATTGCAACAACAGAGGCCATGCTAAGATGAACTCTGGGGAAGTCCAGAAAGTCTCAGCTCTGAGCAATGAACTTCAGACTGCTAAGGAATGCTAGGAGCATGATAAAAATTTTTTTTTTCAGAGAAAAATCACAGAAACTCATTATTTAACACCAAATAGCCAGTCCTGAAAAGACTTACATGAGAAGCAATACACATTATGTAACAACAATGACACAAAGGCCATGGATTTAAAAAAGGAGTATAATAGAATTTGGAGAAACAAGAATGGGGGTGAAATGTAATTATAATCTACAAAATATAATTTTTTAAAAAATTTAAATATTTACAGTTATTCCTTTTATTTTAATTAGCAGGAAGTCTTTTTCCATTATTATTATTATCAGTTTATTCCCTTTGCATCCCAGTTGTAATCTCCTCCTCATCTCCTCCCAGTCCCACCCTTCCTTCCTCTTCCTCCCCTAATCTGCTCTCCTATGCCGCTGAGAGGGGAATTTCTCCTCCCATACTGTCTGACTCTAGTCTAACAGGTCTCTTCAGGACTGCCTATATCCTCCTCCTCTGTGGGCTAGCTAGACTGCCCCACCAGGGAGACGTAATCAAGGACCAGGAAGGGGAGAAGAGACATGAACTTGGTTGCCTGCCCCTTGAACACTGGCTTTTCTTCCAGGAGAATAATGTTCTATTTCCAGAACTGACACAGCAACTTGAAATATGTTATGACTAATATTGCAGTATACCCAACTTCTTTTCTTACTTCTGTAGGCTTCAAACACTCAAGTGGTACAAAGACATACACACAGGCAAAGTACCTGTATCAACA
Organism: Meriones unguiculatus; assembly: GCF_030254825.1. Classification (NCBI taxonomy): domain Eukaryota; kingdom Metazoa; phylum Chordata; class Mammalia; order Rodentia; family Muridae; genus Meriones; species Meriones unguiculatus. The sequence continues at coordinate 92,817,654 of NC_083357.1, read as the reverse complement.
CACGCGCACACACACACACACACACACACACACACACACACACACACTAATAATAGTAATAATTAAATTAAAGTAAGTAGAGGACAAAGGCAAATAAAACATTTAAATATTAAAAAGCAGTATTTATATTTAAGATTAAAACCAAGCTAAAAACATAAATTTTCCGAGATTTTTGTGAAGCCCATGATAGAATGTTACTTTTATTTTTGTTACTTAAAATTTCTTTTATAGTCCCCAAACACACAGATAACTGACATCATGCCTTCATTTGGAAATCTACCACCATCTGTAGCAAGTGAACCTGAATAAAATGACCAGCTCTTTTCAGAGTCTGTGAGGAAACAGTACCATAAGGAATAGTAAACAGAACTCCAGAGCCATTGAACCATTTTCCTGCCTCCCAGCTCCCTCTCCCACTGCAGTGTGACCAAGAGTCTCAATATCCTACAGTAAAAAATTAAAGCATACCTCTATCTCCAGTTAATTTCAGTGTGAGCAATATACTATTTTCGTGATAAAACTGACTTCCAGAAGCAGGTGTACAAATTGTTTGAGGACAATAAATGCCCAATCACCGCTCACCATGGAGATGGGGTACTTACTGCGCTGCTTTTCCTGAAATCAATATTAATGTCTAAAGACACTGTAAGGAGACCCACTGTTGTCTCCCACCATGTATCCGCTGAGCTGCTTCTCAGTCATTTTTTTTCAGCTGTAACTGTAGATAAAAAGAGAAACTTTCATAAGTAGGTAACGTTGAGTTATTAAAGTCATATAAACATGTGGTTTTTACTAACTGTGATAAAATGTCACAAATGTTCTCCTTGGTACTGTCACACAATAATAACACTCTGAAATGTTTTGCATGAAGAAATATCACATCTTATCATCAGATTACCATGATAATTTTTATAAAGTCCATGAATAAGTTATTTCTAAATTTCTCCAAGCAACATTTGTTTTATGCTATGTAATAATATATAATCAAGCATGATGATGAAACTTGACAATTTTCTATTAATTATTGCTATTTTTTTAACCATTTTATCTTTGTTGCTGAGCAGTCACTGATATGATACAATTAGTATGGAAATAAGTGATTCTGTTTCCTGGGCATAATTTCCAGAAGAAAACTTAGTGCACAGAAGAAGACTTAAGAAATGTTTATCCTATATGTTTTAACAATTTTATCATTTAAAACTTTGGAACTCCTCTCAGTAAATATTTTAGTTCTGGTTTTTGACAATTACGAAGCTATTTTTAATCTTTTGACTGCAATTAAAATATTTGTAGAATAATGGATGGGCTAGAAAAACAAAAATTAGCACCACCATAATTACAGTAAAATATTAATCTTTTAAAGCAGCATATCATCTGCTCAGATTAGGATTTATTTCAAATGAATCCTGAATGGTAGTTTTGATACATAAAAGAAGAGTCAGTCAATCTCATGTTTCTTTAGGGGTTTCTGACTTGCAATGTTTTTCAATTCACATATTCGATTTGAAGGAAAAGTAGGACTTTAAAATAAAGGGAAGCCCCAAATCACTTTCTTCAACGAACACATAAAAACTTCGAC